>NC_092278.1:29647210-29737210 GCF_036320965.1 Panulirus ornatus
GAAGCTCAAGGGTAAAGGGGAAGAGTGGTTTGGGAATGTCTGGGGAGTAAAGTCAGGGGTTGGTGAGAGGACAAGAGCAAGGGAAGGAGTAGCAATACTCCTGAAACAGGAGTTGTGGGAGTATGTGATAGAGTGTAAGAAAGTAAATTCTCGATTAATATGGGTAAAACTGAAAGTTGATGGAGAGAGGTGGGTGATTATTGGTGCATATGCACCTGGGCATGAGAAGAAAGATCAAGAGAGGCAAGTGTTTTGGGAGCAGCTGAATGAGTGTGTTAGTGGTTTTGATGCACGAGACCGGGTTATAGTGATGGGTGATTTGAATGCAAAGGTGAGTAATGTGGCAGTTGAGGGAATAATTGGTATACATGGGGTGTTCAGTGTTGTAAATGGAAGTGGTGAAGAGCTTGTAGATTTATGTGCTGAAAAAGGACTGATGATTGGGAATACCTGGTTTAAAAAGCGAGATATACATAAGTATACTTATGTAAGTAGGAGAGATGGCCAGAGAGCGTTATTGGATTACGTGTTAATTGACAGGCGTGCGAAAGAGAGACTTTTGGATGTTAATGTGCTGAGAGGTGCAACTGGAGGGATGTCTGATCATTATCTTGTGGAGGCTAAGGTGAAGATTTGTATGGGTTTTCAGAAAAGAAGAGTGAATGTTGGGGTGAAGAGGGTGGTGAGAGTAAGTGAGCTTGAGAAGGAGACCTGTGTGAGGAAGTACCAGGAGAGACTGAGTACAGAATGGAAAAAGGTGAGAACAATGGAAGCAAGGGGAGTGGGGGAGGAATGGGATGTATTTAGGGAATCAGTGATGGATTGCGCAAAAGATGCTTGTGGCATGAGAAGAGTGGGAGGTGGGTTGATTAGAAAGGGTAGTGAGTGGTGGGATGAAGAAGTAAGAGTATTAGTGAAAGAGAAGAGAGAGGCATTTGGACGATTTTTGCAGGGAAAAAATGCAATTGAGTGGGAGATGTATAAAAGAAAGAGACAGGAGGTCAAGAGAAAGGTGCAAGAGGTGAAAAAAAGGGCAAATGAGAGTTGGGGTGAGAGAGTATTATTAAATTTTAGGGAGAATAAAAAGATGTTCTGGAAGGAGGTAAATAAAGTGCGTAAGACAAGGGAGCAAATGGGAACTTCAGTGAAGGGCGCAAATGGGGAGTGATAACAAGTAGTGGTGATGTGAGAGGGAGATGGAGTGAGTATTTTGAAGGTTTGTTGAATGTGTTTGATGATAGAGTGGGAGATATAGGGTGTTTTGGTCGAGGTGGTGTGCAAAGTGAGAGGGTTAGGGAAAATGATTTGGTAAACAGAGAAGAGGTAGTGAAAGCTTTGCGGAAGATGAAAGCCGGCAAGGCAGCAGGTTTGGATGGTATTGCAGTGGAATTTATTAAAAAAGGGGGTGACTGTATTGTTGACTGGTTGGTAAGGTTATTTAATGTATGTATGACTCATGGTGAGGTGCCTGAGGATTGGCGGAATGCGTGCATAGTGCCATTGTACAAAGGCAAAGGGGATAAGAGTGAGTGCTCAAATTACAGAGGTATAAGTTTGTTGAGTATTCCTGGTAAATTATATGGGAGGGTATTGATTGAGAGGGTGAAGGCATGTACAGAGCATCAGATTGGGGAAGAGCAGTGTGGTTTCAGAAGTGGTAGAGGATGTGTGGATCAGGTGTTTGCTTTGAAGAATGTATGTGAGAAATACTTAGAAAAGCAAATGGATTTGTATGTAGCATTTATGGATCTGGAGAAGGCATATGATAGAGTTGATAGAGATGCTCTGTGGAAGGTATATATATATATATATATATATATATATATATATATATATATATATATATATATATATATATATATATATATATATATATATATATATATATATATATATATATATATATTCCTATGAGTCCACGAGGAAAATGAAACACGAAAAGTTCCCAAGTGCACTTTCGTGTAATAATCACATCATCAGGGGAGACACAAGAGAGGAATATAACAGTCAGTTGATATACATCGAAGAGACGAAGCTAGGACGCCATTTGGTAAACATGTGATTGTCCAAAACATACAACGAGCGTTCATAAACTTATCATTTTACAAATCTTATCAACAATAAAGTTATCTAATTTGTACAGACCATCACTAATATTAAGATTATAATTCTTTGTGTATTTAATAATAGAAGATTCAATGATATTTCTCTTGGTGATAGAGTTAGAGTTAACAACTGAGATTGCGTTACTCCAGTCAATACAAAGATCATAGTTTTTAACATGATTAAACAAGGCATTTGATTCCTGTCCCGTTCTTATACTATATTTATGTTGCTTAAGTCTAACAGAAAGATCCTTACCAGTCTGACCAACATAAAATTTATCACAGTTTCCACAAGGAACTTTATAGATGCAACCAAGAGAATTTTCTGGTGAATTCCTGATTAAGATATTCTTTATAGTATTATTGTTGCTAAAGGCAACATTTACATTAAAGGATTTAAGCAACATGGGAAGCAAAGTGAAATTATTATTAAAAGGGAGAACTAAAAGATTCTTGGTGCTAATGGGAGGTTTGGGCTCAACTCTATAAAATGATTTCTTTGCTAACTTAAGGGATTTATCAATGAAAGATCTAGGGTACTTTAACTCAGATCCAATAGAATATATCTTCTCAAACTCATCATCAATTAACTCTGGACAGCAAATACGTAATGCCCTTAGGAACATAGATTGAAATGATGATAATTTAACTCTGTCATGTTGAGATGAGTAATAATGGATATATGAGCATACATTGGTGGGTTTTCTGTATATGCATATACAGAAAACCCACCATCCATTATTACTCATCTCAACATGACAGAGTTAAATTATCATCATTTCAATCTATGTTCCTAAGGGCATTACGTATTTGCAGTCCAGAGTTTATTGATGATGAGTTTGAGAAGATATATTCTATTGTATCTGAGTTAAAGTACCCTAGATCTTTCATTGATAAATCCCTTAAGTTAGCAAAGAAATCATTTTATAGAGTTGAGCCCAAACCTCCCATTAACACCAAGAATCTTTTAGTTCTCCCTTTTAATAATAATTTCACTTTGCTTCCCATGTTGCTTAAATCCTTTAATGTAAATGTTGCCTTTAGCAACAATAATACTATAAAGAATATCTTAATCAGGAATTCACCAGAAAATTCTCTTGGTTGCATCTATAAAGTTCCTTGTGGAAACTGTGATAAATTTTATGTTGGTCAGACTGGTAAGGATCTTTCTGTTAGACTTAAGCAACATAAATATAGTATAAGAACGGGACAGGAATCAAATGCCTTGTTTAATCATGTTAAAAACTATGATCATTGTATTGACTGGAGTAACGCCATCTCAGTTGTTAACTCTAACGCTATCACCAAGAGAAATATCATTGAATCTTCTATTATTAAATACACAAAGAATTATAATCTTAATATTAGTGATGGTCTATACAAATTAGATAACTTTATTGTTGATAAGATTTGTAAAATGATAAGTTTATGAACGCTCGTTGTATGTTTTGGACAATCACATGTTTACCAAATGGCGTCCTAGCTTCGTCTCTTCGATGTATATCAACTGACTGTTATATTCCTCTCTTGTGTCTCCCCTGATGATGTGATTATTACACGAAAGTGCACTTGGGAACTTTTCGTGTTTCATTTTCCTCGTGGACTCATAGGAATATCTTGATCACGCGCAAAATTGTGATCCTTTCCAATATATATATATATATATATATATATATATATATATATATATATATATATATATATATTTTTTTTTTTCTTTTCTTTCATACTATTCGCCATTTCCCGCATTAGCGAGGTAGCGTTAAGAACAGAGGACTGGGCCTTTTAGGGAATATCCTCACCAGGCCCCCTTCTCTGTTCCTTCTTTTGAAAAAAAAAAAAAAAAAAAAAAAAAAAAAAAAAAAAAAAAATTGAGAGGGGAGGATTTCCAGCCCCCCGCTCCCTCCCCTTTTAGTCGCCTTCTACGACACGCAGGGAATACGTGGGAAGTATTCTTTCTCCCCTATCCCCAGGGATAAATATATATATATATATATATATATATATATATATATACACATATATACATATATATATATATATATATATATATATATATATATATTTTCATACGATTCGCCATTTCCCGCATCTGCGAGGCAGCGTTAAGAACAGAGGACTGGGCCTTAGAGGGAAAATCCTCACCTGGCCCCCCTCTCCGTTTTTTTTTTTTTTTTCAAACTATTCGCCATTTCCCGCGTTAGCGAGGTAGCGTTAAGAACAGAGGACTGGGCCTTTTTTGGAATATCCTCATCTGTCCCCCTCTGTTCCTTCTTTTGGAAAATGAAAAAAAAAAAACGAGAGGGGAGGATTTCCAGCCCCCCGCTCCCTCCCCTTTTAGTCGCCTTCTACGACACGCAGGGAATACGTGGGAAGTATTCTTAATCCCCTATCCCCAGGGATAATATATATATATATATATATATATATATATATATATATATATATATATATATATATATATATATATATATATATATATATATATATATATATATATATATATATATATATATATATATATATATATATATATATATATATATATATATATATATATATATATATATATATATATATATATATATATATATATATATATATATATATATATTTACAGGTTATTGGATTACGTGTTAATTGATAGGCGCACGAAAGAGTGACTTTTGGATGTTAATATGCTGAGAGGTGGAACGGGAGGGATGTTTGATCATTATCTTGTGGAGGCGAAGGTGAAGATTTGTAGAGTTTCAGAAAAGAAGAGAGAATGTTGGGGTGAAGAGAGTGGTGGGAGTAAGTGAGCTTGGGAAGGAGACTTGTGTGAGGAAGTACCAGGAGGAGAGACTGAGTACAGAATGGAAAAAGATGAGAACAAAGGACATAACGGGAGTGTGAAGGAATGGGATGTATTCAAGGAAGCAGTGATAGCTTGCGCAAAAGATGCTTGTGGCACGAGAAGCGTGGGAGGTGGGCAGATTAGAAAGGGTAGTGAGTGGTGGGATGAAGAAGTAAGATTATTAATGAAAGAGAAGAGAGAGGCATTCGGACGATTTTTTGCAAGTAAATCATGGAAATGAGTAGGAGATGTATAAAAGAAAGAGGCAGGAGGTCAAGAGAAAGGTGCAAAAGGTGAAAAAGAGGGCAAATGAGAGTTAGGGTGAGAGAGTATCATCATATTTTTGGGAGAATAAGATGTTTTGGAAGAAGGTAAATAAAGTGCGTAAGACAAGTGAACGAATGGGAAATTCAGTGAAGGCGGCTAATGGGGAGGTGATAACAATTAGTGGTGATGTAAGAAGGAGATGGAGTGAGTATTTTGATGGTTTGTTGAATGTCGTTGATGACAGAGTGGCAGATATAGGATGTTTTGGTCGAGGTTGTGTGCGAAGTGAGAGGGTTAGGGAGAATGACCTAGTAAACAGAGAAGAGGTAGTAAATGCTTTTCGGAAGATGAAAGCCGGCAAGGCAGCGGGTTTGGATGGTATTGCAGTAGAATTTATCAAAAAAGGGGGTGACTATATTGTGACTGGTTGGTAAGGTTATCTAATGTATGTATGTCTCAGGGTGAGGTGCCAGACGATTGGCGGAATGCTTGCATAGTGCCATTGTACAAAGGCAAAGGGGATAAAGGTCAGTGCTCAAATTACAGAGGTATAAGATTGTTGAGTATTCCTGGGAAATCATATGGGAGGGTATTGATTGAGTCGGTGAGGGCATGTACAGAGCATCAGATTGGGGAAGAGCAGTGTGGTTTCAGAAGTGGTAGAGGATGTGTGGATCAGGTGTTTGCTTTGAAGAACACATGTGAGAAATGCTTCGAAAAGCAAATGGATTAGTATGTAGCATTTATGGATTTTGTGTGATCGGGGCCTGAACATGCAAGAGGGTGAAAGGAGGGCAAGGAATAGAGTGAATTGGATCGATGTGGTATACCGGGGTTGACGTGCTGTCAGTGGATTGAATCAGGGCATGTGAAGCGTCTGGGGTAAACCATGGAAAGCTGTGTATATTTGCGTGTGTGGACGTGTATGGATATACATATGTATGGGGGTGGGTTGGGCCATTTCTTTCGTCTGTTTCCTTGCGCTACCTCGCAAACGCGGGAGACAGCGGCAAAAAAACAAACAAATATATATATATATATATATATATATATATATATATATATATATATATATATATATATATATATATATATATATATATATATATATATATATATATATATATATATATATATATATATATATATATATATATATATATATATATATATATATATATATATATATATGGTATTGCAGTGGAATTTATTAAGAAAGGGGGTGACTGTATTGTTGACTGGTTGGTAAGGTTATTTAATGTATGTATGACTCATGGTGAGGTGCCTGAGGATTGGCGGAATGCGTGCATAGTGCCATTGTACAAAGGCAAAGGGGATAAGAGTGAGTGCTCAAATTACAGAGGTATAAGTTTGTTGAGTATTCCTGGTAAATTATATGGGAGGGTATTGATTGAGAGGGTGAAGGCATGTACAGAGCATCAGATCGGGGAAGAGCAGTGTGGTTTCAGAAGTGGTAGAGGATGTGTGGATCAGGTGTTTGCTTTGAAGAATGTATGTGAGAAATACTTAGAAAAGCAAATGGATTTGTATGTAGCATTTATGGATCTGGAGAAGGCATATGATAGAGTTGATAGAGATGCTCTGTGGAAGGTATTAAGAATATATGGTGTGGGAGGCAAGTTGTTAGAAGCAGTGAAAAGTTTTTATCGAGGATGTAAGGCATGTGTACGTGTAGGAAGAGAGGAAAGTGATTGGTTCTCAGTGAATGTAGGTTTGCGGCAGGGGTGTGTGATGTCTCCATGGTTGTTTAATTTGTTTATGGATGGGGTTGTAAAGGAGGTAAATGCAAGAGTCCTGGAAAGAGGGGCAAGTATGAAGTCTGTTGGGGATGAGAGAGCTTGGGAAGTGAGTCAATTGTTGTTCGCTGATGATACAGCGCTGGTGGCTGATTCATGTGAGAAACTGCAGAAGCTGGTGACTGAGTTTGGTAAAGTGTGTGGAAGAAGAAAGTTGAGAGTAAATGTGAATAAGAGCAAGGTTATTAGGTACAGTAGGGGTGAGGGTCAAGTCAATTGGGAGGTGAGTTTGAATGGAGAAAAACTGGAGGAAGTGAAGTGTTTTAGATATCTGGGAGTGGATCTGTCAGCGGATGGAACCATGGAAGCGGAAGTGGATCATAGGGTGGGGGAGGGGGCGAAAATTTTGGGAGCCTTGAAAAATGTGTGGAAGTCGAGAACATTATCTCGGAAAGCAAAAATGGGTATGTTTGAGGAAATAGTGGTTCCAACAATGCTGTATGGTTGCGAGGCGTGGGCTATGGATAGAGATGTGCGCAGGAGGATGGATGTGCTGGAAATGAGATGTTTGAGGGCAATGTGTGGTGTGAGGTGGTTTGATCGAGTAAGTAACGTAAGGGTAAGAGAGATGTGTGGAAATAAAAAGAGCGTGGTCGAGAGAGCAGAAGAGGGTGTTTTGAAATGGTTTGGGCACATGGAGAGAATGAGTGAGGAGAGATTGACCAAGAGGATATATGTGTCGGAGGTGGAGGGAACGAGGAGAAGAGGGAGACCAAATTGGAGGTGGAAAGATGGAGTGAAAAAGATTTTGTGTGATCGGGGCCTGAACATGCAGGAGGGTGAAAGGAGGGCAAGAAATAGAGTGAATTGGAGTCATGTGGTATACAGGGGTTGACGTGCTGTCAGTGGATTGAAGCAAGGCATGTGAAGCGTCTGGGGTAAACCATGGAAAGCTGTGTAGGTATGTATATTTGCGTGTCTGGACGTGTGTATGTACATGTGTATGGGGGGGGGGGGGGGGGTTGGGCCATTTCTTTCGTCTGTTTCCTTGCGCTACCTCGCAAACGCGGGAGACAGCGACAAAGTATAAAAAAAAAAAAAAAATATATATATATATATATATATATATATATATATATATATATATATATATATATATATATATATATATATATATATATATATATATATGTGCTGAGAGGTGCAACTGGAGGGATGTCTGATCATTATCTTGTGGAGGCTAAGGTGAAGATTTGTATGGGTTTTCAGAAAAGAAGAGTGAATGTTGGGGTGAAGAGGGTGGTGAGAGTAAGTGAGCTTGGGAAGGAGACTTGTGTGAGGAAGTACCAGGAGAGACTGAGTACAGAATGGAAAAAGGTGAGAACAATGGAAGTAAGGGGAGTGGGGGAGGAATGGGATGTATTTAGGGAATCAGTGATGGATTGCGCAAAAGATGCTTGTGGCATGAGAAGAGTGGGAGGTGGGTTGATTAGAAAGGGTAGTGAGTGGTGGGATGAAGAAGTAAGAGTATTAGTGAAAGAGAAGAGAGAGGCATTTGGACGATTTTTGCAGGGAAAAAATGCAATTGAGTGGGAGATGTATAAAAGAAAGAGACAGGAGGTCAAGAGAAAGGTGCAAGAAGTGAAAAAAAGGGCAAATGAGAGTTGGGGTGAGAGAGTATCATTAAACTTTAGGGAGAATAAAAATATGTTCTGGAAGGAGGTAAATAAAGTGCGTAAGACAAGGGAGCAAATAGGAACTTCAGTGAAGGGCGCAAATCGGGAGGTGATAACAAGTAGTGGTGATGTGAGAAGGAGATGGAGTGAGTATTTTGAAGGTTTGTTGAATGTGTTTGATGATAGAGTGGCAGATATAGGGTGTTTTGGTCGAGGTGGTGTGCAAAGTGAGAGGGTTAGGGAAAATGATTTGGTAAACAGAGAAGAGGTAGTAAAAGCTTTGCGGAAGATGAAAGCCGGCAAGGCAGCGGGTTTGGATGGTATTGCAGTGGAATTTATTAAAAAAGGGGGTGACTGTATTGTTGACTGGTTGGTAAGGTTATTTAATGTATGTATGACTCATGGTGAGGTGCCTGAGGATTGGCGGAATGCGTGCATAGTGCCATTGTACAAAGGCAAAGGGGATAAGAGTGAGTGCTCAAATTACAGAAGTATAAGTTTGTTGAGTATTCCTGGTAAATTATATGGGAGGGTATTGATTGAGAGGGTGAAGGCATGTACAGAGCATCAGATTGGGGAAGAGCAGTGTGGTTTCAGAAGTGGTAGAGGATGTGTGGATCAGGTGTTTGCTTTGAAGAATGTATGTGAGAAATACTTAGAAAAGCAAATGGATTTGTATGTAGCATTTATGGATCTGGAGAAGGCATATGATAGAGTTGATAGAGATGCTCTGTGGAAGGTATTAAGAATATATGGTGTAGGAGGCAAGTTGTTAGAAGCAGTGAAAAGTTTTTATCGAGGATGTAAGGCATGTGTACGTGTAGGAAGAGAGGAAAGTGATTGGTTCTCAGTGAATGTAGGTTTGCGGCAGGGGTGTGTGATGTCTTCATGGTTGTTTAATTTGTTTATGGATGGGGTTGTTTGGGAGGTGAATGCAAGAGTTTTGGAAAGAGGGGCAAGTATGAAGTCTGTTGGGGATGAGAGAGCTTGGGAAGTGAGTCAGTTGTTGTTCGCTGATGATACAGCGCTGGTGGCTGATTCATGTGAGAAACTGCCGAAGCTGGTGACTGAGTTTGGTAAAGTGTGTGGAAGAAGAAAGTTAAGAGTAAATGTGAATAAGAGCAAGGTTATTAGGTACAGTAGGGTTGAGGGTCAAGTCAATTGGGAGATGAGTTTGAATGGAGAAAAACTGGAGGAAGTGAAGTGTTTTAAATATCTGGGAGTGGATCTGGCAGCGGATGGAACCATGGAAGCGGAAGTGGATCATAGGGTGGGGGAGGGGGCGAAAATTCTGGGGGCCTTGAAGAATGTGTGGAAGTCGAGAACATTATCTCGGAAAGCAAAAATGGGTATGTTTGAAGGAATAGTGGTTCCAACAATGTTGTATGGTTGCGAGGCGTGGGCTATGGATAGAGTTGTGCGCAGGAGGATGGATGTGCTGGAAATGAGGTGTTTGAGGACAATGTGTGGTGTGAGGTGGTTTGATCGAGTAAGTAACGTAAGGGTAAGAGAGATGTGTGGAAATATAAAGAGCGTGGTTGAGAGAGCAGAAGAGGGTGTTTTGAAATGGTTTGGGCACATGGAGAGAATGAGTGAGGAAAGATTGACCAAGAGGATATACGTGTCGGAGGTGGAGGGAACGAGAAGAGGGAGACCAAATTGGAGGTGGAAAGATGGAGTGAAAAAGATTTTGTGTGATCGGGGCCTGAACATGCAGGAGGGTGAAAGGAGGGCAAGGAATAGAGTGAACTGGAGCGATGTGGTATACCGGGGTTGACGTGCTGTCAGTGGATTGAATCAAGGCATGTGAAGTGTCTGGGATAAGCCATGGAAAGCAGTGTAGGTATGTATATTTGCGTGTGTGGACGTATGTATATGCATGTGTATGGGGGTGGGTTGGGCCATTTCTTTCGTCTGTTTCCTTGCGCTACCTCGCAAACGCGGGAGACAGCGACAAAGTATAAAAAAAAAAAGAATATATATATATATATATATATATATATATATATATATATATATATATATATATATATATATATATATATATATATATATATATATACATATATATATATATTTTTTTTTTTCTTTTTTTGCCGCTGTCTCCCGCGTTTGCGAGGTAGCGCAAGGAAACAGACGAAAGAAATGGCCCAACCCACCCCCATACACATGCATATACATACGTCCACACACGCAAATATACATACCTACACTGCTTTCCATGGCTTATCCCAGACACTTCACATGCCTTGATTCAATCCACTGACAGCACGTCAACCCCGGTATACCACATCGCTCCAGTTCACTCTATTCCTTGCCCTCCTTTCACCCTCCTGCATGTTCAGGCCCCGATCACACAAAATCTTTTTCACTCCATCTTTCCACCTCCAATTTGGTCTCCCTCTTCTCGTTCCCTCCACCTCCGACACGTATATCCTCTTGGTCAATCTTTCCTCACTCATTCTCTCCATGTGCCCAAACCATTTCAAAACACCCTCTTCTGCTCTCTCAACCACGCTCTTTATATTTCCACACATCTCTCTTACCCTTACGTTACTTACTCGATCAAACCACCTCACACCACACATTGTCCTCAAACATCTCATTTCCAGCACATCCATCCTCCTGCGCACAACTCTATCCATAGCCCACGCCTCGCAACCATACAACATTGTTGGAACCACTATTCCTTCTAACATACCCATTTTTGCTTTCCGAGATAATGTTCTCGACTTCCACACATTCTTCAAGGCCCCCAGAATTTTCGCCCCCTCCCCCACCCTATGATCCACTTCCGCTTCCATGGTTCCATCCGCTGCCAGATCCATTCCCAGATATCTAAAAGACTTCACTTCCTCCAGTTTTTCTCCATTCAAACTCACCTCCCAATTGACTTGACCCTCAACCCTACTGTACCTAATAACCTTGCTCTTATTCACATTTACTCTTAACTTTCTTCTTCCACACACTTTACCAAACTCAGTCACCAGCTTCTGCAGTTTCTCACATGAGTCAGCCACCAGCGCTGTATCATCAGCGAACAACAACAACTGACTCACTTCCCAAGCTCTCTCATCCCCAACAGACTTCATACTTGCCCCTCTTTCCAAAACTCTTGCATTTACCTCCCTAACAACCCCATCCATAAACAAATTAAACAACCATGGAGACATCACACACCCCTGCCGCAAACCTACATTCACTGAGAACCAATCACTTTCCTCTCTTCCTACACGTACACATGCCTTACATCCTCGATAAAAACTTTTCACTGCTTCTAACAACTTTCCTCCCACACCATATATTCTTAATTCTTCCACAGAGCATCTCTATCAACTTTATCATATGCCTTCTCCAGATCCATAAATGGTACATACAAATCCATTTGCTTTTCTAAGTATTTCTCACATACATTCTTCAAAGCAAACACCTGATCCATACATCCTCTACCACTTCTGAAACCACACTGCTCTTCCCCAATCTGATGCTCTGTACATGCCTTCACCCTCTCAATCAATACCCTCCCATATAATTTACCAGGAATTCTCAACAAACTTATACCTCTGTAATTTGAGCACTCACTCTTATCCCCTTATATATATATATATATATATATATATATATATATATATATATATATATATATATATATATATATATATATATATATATATATATATATATATATATATATATATATATATATATATATATATATATATATATATATATATATATATATATATATATATATATATATATATATATATATTTATATATATATATATATATATATATATATATATATATACATGTGTGTGTGTGTGTGTGTGTGTGTGTGTGTGTGTGTATGTTTAATTAAAGGGTGTTTCAAGACAACCAGCTGTAGTTACATCGCGAGCGAAAAGTTCATCATTTCCCAGCATCCGCGCGGAGTGCAGCCTCGCATCTGCAAGAATCCCAATAATAGTAGGTTGTGGTGGAGGTTGGGGTTTGGGTGGTGGGGTGGAGAGACTCGTTTTGCATGATGGTAATATAACCAAAAGTCTATCAAAAACAGGTTCAGGGTGGAATCCCTTAAGGAATCACTGAGCCAAACAGTACGAGATAACGCGATGAGGTCACCTACTGCAAATAAGAAAATAAAAGACGATAGATCTTACATCAGCGGGTTGTGACGATCATGGCAGATGTGAAAGTGTCAAGCGGCAGACGAGTCAGATGGAAAGACAGGAATGGATACACAACTTGGAAACACACTAGCCTCACGTAGGACTGACACACACACACACACACACACACACACACACACACACACACATTTCCACACCAAATCTGTGCCAATCTAGGAGAGGGCATGTCAGCTGGAGCCACTGTGGGAAACCTTACCCTAACGTACTCTCGCTGTTTACCAAAGCCGAGACAAAATGGTGGCTAAGATCACAACGAAAGAATGTCACACCACCTGACCAGCAGCTCTGTGAGGATTGCCTGCCTGGGTAGCTTTCAAGGACAGAAGAAGAGGAACAAGCCTCTGCCATCATAGGGTTTAAAGATCATACCATGGAACGTTATCAGCAGCAGATAGCAGCCCTAATCAGGTAAGGAATGGAAATTCTGACTCCGCCAGCAGAGGCAAGGCGTGGAAAACCTTGTTCGAGATGTGTGGAGCATGGTTGATCAGCGTCAACACAGCCTTATACAGAGAGAGTGGGAGGCGCAACCTATCCTAGCAGGACTGTGACTGATCCTTGATCATATCTAACGTTAGGTAGAGATGCCTGCTCGTATGTTGCTGGACCATTCCTTACGTGGACAACAACAACACCTGATGACGGCTCTTTTATGACACGCGTTTACCTGTACTCTTACAGCTGCCAAACCACTGGTAGCAACGGATCTTGGGTTTAAACATAAGCAGGAACGCATCATCACCCTTAACTAACATGCTGACAACATCGACATATAAAGAAGTAAGGGATTCATTTTATCAGGAGCCACGCTCAGGGCGATTAGATATGGGGGCTGGTGGGGAAGCTGGAAGTGTGGCAGCCAGTATGTAGTGGACCAGCAGCCAGCAGTGGTCCCACACCTGACCATCGTTCACGTGAACCATCTGGATCGTCTTTTTGCTCTTGCTGTTGCCGGTGCCAGACAGGATGTTGTGGGACACATTGATTAACACGTTAACACGTAACTGAGACTGTTCCAGTACAACATCAGAGTGCTGGCTTGCTCCTTCCTCCTGCCAGCCAGACACATGAGAAACATCTGGGTAATAGGCGGGACAAGCTAAAGATGACGGGTTGAGGACATAATAGACGCCCCTCCACCAGGAGCAACTGGTCACTGACCATTCTTGAGGGATGCGCGTCAGGGAAACACACTACTCTCCTGCCTTGACTGGTATACAATGATAGATATCTAACTGTGTCCCCAGCATGAAGCCCTGGGAACCTCAGCTGATTCCTTTTCCCTCTAGTCTGGGAAGGTTTCCTTGATATGTATCCCTCCATTATCCAGCAAGGTCTCTTTTCATTACCATCCAGGAATTCTGACTATTCTTAATATACTAATGTGAACTACATCACCCAAAGATACACATTCCACCAACTCGCTTCTCCTGACAAGAATGTACGTACTTACGATCTCACGGATGTTCAGGAAGTCTGGATTCCGTCCCTCTAACCCCATATTGTCGATGTTCTCTTACTGTCTTCCTTATCATCTCTACCGGCAGTATGAACACTACGCTTCTTAATGGCACACGTCTGTGGTTATGGACACCTATCCTGTTACTGTTCAGGAGTGGCACTAAGTTTGCTCTGCTCGGATAAAACCCTTATCAGTTGAGCTCTTGCATAGCGACTGAAGTTATAAAGGAATACAAAGATATACAAAGGGATTCAAGCAGCAACAGACCATTGGATTCCTTCGAGGATGTTTATGAGAGTGGATGGTTTTACACATTCACAGATTAGTGTCGTTTAGGCTTTCTGCACCTATAAACCATGTGGGGTTTACCAGTATACTGAACCCTGTTGGTTTACCAGCATGCTGAAGCCTGTGGGTTTACCAATACACTGAATACTGGATTTAACAGTATGCTGAACACTGTGGGTTTATCAGTAAGCTGAACCTTGTGAGTTTACCTGTGTGCTGAACCCTTTGGGTTTGCTAGAATGGTAAACTCAATGGGCTCGAAAGTATGCTGAACTCTATATGTTCAACGGTATGCTGAACCACGTTGGTTTACTAGTACGATGAACGCTGTGATGATCAGTATGCTGAACCCTATGGGTTTACCCATATGCTGAAACCTATTGAGGCTACTTGTATGCTTACCAATATGCTGAACCCTAAGGATATACCAGTGAGAGCCATGCCCTAAATGTGGACACCTCTGGTAGGTTTCTTAAGTCTGTTAGCAAGAGCCGTGTCTCCTGACACAGACACCCATGGTTGGGTCAATTCGACCCATCAGTGAGGTGACATGCCAATGGACAAGGACACACCTCTGGAAGACTCAATGGTCCTGCAAGTGAGATTCATGTCCCCCTAAATGTGTTCCTGAGGTCTGTTAGTGAGGGCCATACACCCTGTTGAGACTTAGGACCCGAGCAACAGGTCATCACTAGCTCGCTCTGACGCTATGACACACCAGGGATCGAACCCTGGCTCGTGGATTGGTAGTTAGAGACGGTAACGATGATAAAGTTACAGCGGCTCTAACGGTGAGGTATTCAAAGATGGATGTAAATGGGGTACTGATAAAGGCCTTTATAGCTTGTGGTTCAGTCGAAATTATGTGGATCGTTTTGGAAGAGGAGCAGATATGATTGAGTTCAGTGGTCTGAGGTTATATGACCCACAGCATCTATATGATCTGAGGGTACAGGACTTATTTTAA
Organism: Panulirus ornatus; assembly: GCF_036320965.1. Classification (NCBI taxonomy): domain Eukaryota; kingdom Metazoa; phylum Arthropoda; class Malacostraca; order Decapoda; family Palinuridae; genus Panulirus; species Panulirus ornatus. The sequence goes on from NC_092278.1 coordinate 29,662,762, forward strand.
AGGAGCACATATACTAGGTCGCTGTTAAACTACAGAGCTGGAAGGAGTGTTGTCTGAGGTGTTCGTTGAATTGTACACAAACATCACTGGAAGACCTTACTGTGTCGTAGGCTGACATTCCTTGTGAAGTATGTTGTCATATTGGTAAGCATAATATGACGGATACTACTACTATTACTAGTACTACTAATGATAATGATACTATTACGAGTACTACTACTACCACCACCACTACCACCACTACTACTACTACTACTACTACTACTACTGTTACTGTTACTATTAATACTACTTCTGCTACTACCTCTACTACTACTACTACTACTACTACTACTACCGTCACTATTACTACTAATACTACTTTTACTCTTACTACTACTACTACTACTACTACTGTCACTATTACTACTAATACTACTTCTACTACTACTACTACTACTACTACTACTACTACTGTCACTATTACTACTAATACTACTTCTACTACTACTACTACTACTACTACTACTACTACTACTACTACTACTGTCACTATTACTACTACTACTACTACTACTACTACTACTACTACTACTACTACTACTACTACTACTACTACTACTGTTACTGTTACTATACTACTAATACTACTTTTACTCTTACTACTACTACTACTACTACTACTGTCACTATTACTACTAATACTACTTCTACTACTACTACTACTACTACTACTACTACTACCTGTCACTATTACTACTAATACTACTTCTACTACTACTACTACTACTACTACTACTACTACTACTACTACTACTACTTCTACTACTACTACTACTACTACTACTACTACTACTACTACTACTACTACTACTACTACTACTACTACTTCTACTACTACTACATGTGCCGTTATTCAATTCCGTGGGACTAAAACGCACTCAGACAGCTAGCAGGAGCAGTGGTCGAAATGATACCTGTAGAAGAGAGAGAGAGAGAGAGAGAGAGAGAGAGAGAGAGAGAGAGAGAGAGAGAGAGAGAGAGAGAGAGAGAGAGAGAGAGAGAGAGAGAGAGAGAGAGAGAGAGAGAGAGAGAGAGAGAGAGAGAAGCAACACTGTAGTTGGACGAAAATGGGTTGCCGAAGACAGGTGGGGGGGGGGTTTGATAACCTGACGAGGGAGGTTGTGGTGGGGACGAGCCTCACCCTAGGTCTTCCAGCCGTCCTCATCACCAGCGTGAGCGAGACCCCCTTATTGATATGAACCTGGTGCTCGTCAGAGAAATAATGTGCGGCACTTACCCTACACCTTCAGCATATAAGAGACAGATTTTACCATATTCATTACGTGTGAGGTTTCGAAGTCAGAGTGTGGAAAATATAGTTATGCCCAACGTGAATATGTTATTTCACAACTGAACTGAGATGTCTTTAAAATGAATACTAGGGTACAGGTGCGAGTGATGAAGAAATATAGGTAGAAATTGTGTTTTTGTAACCCTTGGATCTAAACAGGTTGCACCCCGTCCTCATTCCGACCTGCTGTGCTGGTCTGCCTAAGGAGAGGGGACACGCTGAGTGTGTGTTGGTCTGCCTAAGGAGAGGGGGACACGCTGAGTGTGTGCTGGTCTGACTGAGGAGAATGGGACACGCTGAGTGTGTGCTGGTCTGACTGAGGAGAAGGGGACACGCTGAGTGTGTGCTGGTCTGACTGAGGAGAAGGGGACACGCTGAGTGTGTGCTGGTCTGACTGAGGAGAAGGGGACACGCTGAGTGTGTTCTGGTCTGAGTGAGGAGAGGGGGACACGCTGAGTGTGTGCTGGTCTGACTGAGGAGAAGGGGACACGCTGAGTGTGTGCTGGTCTGACTGAGGAGAGGGGGACACGCTGAGTGTGTGTTGGTCTGACTGAGGAGAGGGGGACACGCTGAGTGCTGTGTCAGTACTTAAAACAAGGTTTGTAGTCTGTCCTTAAAGTTGAGTGTGTAAACATTCGTCAGGGAGGGGGGTCAGTGACCCTCATGATCTGCGTGATCAAGTTGATCAGAAACGTATCCTTGATATCGTGCGTTTAGCGCAGTTATCATACTATCACTGTATGAGATATCCAGACATATCGTGGTGCCCTTGTAGACGTGGCTACAGATGATGATGTTCATCATCCATGATAACGAACAAAGGATACCCTTGGATATCATAGCCATGACCCTTGACCTGTTTTTTTTTTCACAAAGATCAGGTTCAAAGGTCAGGCCGTCATACCCAAGGGACGTCTAGTCGTGACCCTGGGGTCATAGAGCCGTGCTCAAGGGGTTAAATACACTTTGCATATAGTCGCCAAACTGACCTGAGGAAGACGTTGGTATGCCTCCCCGGGCCTGGACGCTGAGTGTGTGTGGGGCGCTCACGCACGTCTGTCTTACAACAATCATTATCACCTCACACTTGACACCTAACCTCCTTAACACGAAGGCCAAACTCTCAGATTCTATCATCTTTTTTTTTCTTTTCTCTCCTATAGTGACCGACATGGCTCAGGCGAAGCAGCAGGCGCACTCATGGCCATCCTGGGTGAATAGAAAACAGCGTAGGAGAAGATAAGAATTGAGCTTATTAATCAGAACCTGATTTACAGTGATGACTTGTGTGTCTTGGCTGCTCAGGCGCAGATGTACGTGTCACAACCCTCCTCCTCCTCCTCCTCCTTCCCTCACCCCAAGTGTAGCAATGCTGCCCCGCATCACAAACTTCTTGTGAGAATAGCGAAATATATTTCCACTGGTATAGACCAGTAACCGTGGTGGTGATTCACTTTAAACTCTCTCTCTCTCTCTCTCTCTCTCTCTCTCTCTCTCTCTCTCTCTCTCTCTCTCTCTCTCTCTCTCTCTCTCTCTCTGATTGCTATTTGTGTTTTACGGGAAGAGAGTTTTACACTCGTGTTGCCCTTTCATTTTAATCTTGAATATGTGTACTATATCTTTATTCCTATGTATGCACTCACACACACACACACACACACACACACACACACACACACACACACACACACACCATATCCTGCGAGAGGTACCATTCTATCTACCAACCCCTAGAGGAGGATGAACAGCTAGGTGGACTGTGAACCGGCTATCGCAACCAGGATCCGAACCTATGCGGGTTTGATCACAGGCAGCCCGTGCGTGCGAAGACGGCCAGTATTCATGTCCTGGATCTCGATAATTTCTCGATCATATGTACCAGATGTGTTCCCCTAAGGAGTTTATAACGAAGAACTGGAGTTCCTACAAAATTTCTTCGAAATGTAGTTAGCTTACTAGCTAATCGTACGCCTGGTAGAGCAGCAGTGCCGTATTTGACTGACCGTCAGGCGATAGAGTGATGCCTACTGCCAGTCATGTACATGAAAGTGTCGCACAGTAGCTACTTGCCTCGGAGACGCTCGAAAGAACTAGATTGAAACATCGTTCAGTCAACCAACTCTCTGAAGACTCGAGGTGATTCTCAGCTGGAGGGAACTGATCCATACATACTTCACAACGAAGCCATATCTGCTGGAATACCTGATTCTCCTACCATGACTTCAGGATATATCTCCCATCCTCAGAATAAATAGCTCGACCAAGAACAATGCCTTACCCCAGGTATCATCACAGGAGATCTTAAGCTGTTGTCTGACACTCAATTCTTTTTTGTTTTTTCTAAAACGAACATTTGTTTATGGCCTTATATCATCTTTCCCTTAGATCGCCATTACTGAGAACACACACACACACACACACACACACACACACACACACACACACACACACACATGAATAAAGGCTGTATACTTACTCTTGTCCAACAGGAGTAACTAAGAGAGGCGACAATCACCCACGTTGGTCTGGTTGGAGGAAGAATTTCGTCTCAGAACAAAGAACATATTTGCTGCAAATTTACGGTGCTTGGGTGGGTCTGGGTCTGGGTCTGGGTCTCGTGGGTACAGCGCCGTAGTGTTCAAGGATTTTCCCCGTCGGATGTTAAGGAAAAGCACAAAACCAGTTTTTCTAATAGTCTCTGGCCAACAGTCGTTTTCTTTGAATATGCTTTTGTTTTCTGCAGAGGAGAGTGTCGCAAGGTTGGATGAGACAATGTCGGGATGACAAGTGTTCAGGACGAGCTGGGAAGGAGTGCAGCAATACAAGACCTAAATAAGAAGTTGCTCAGTTAAATGAGTTTCTTAGAGAATTTTCTTCATGCAAATTATATATCGCAAGTCTATCCTCCTCCTTCTCATTATCATCATCAACAGCATCGTCACCTTCTTAGTCATTTCCATCTTTTCCTCCTCTTCTCCTGTGGATGCAGGTACCTCCCACTGGCTTGTGAAGTCCCAGCGAGAGACGACACGGAGGTGTGACCACTGCCCTCTGAAGTACGAGTAATGGGTCACTACCTGTAACATACTATGCAGCGGTGTGACCAAGTGCCTCTATCACTGGCGTGTGAAGTACGAGTAATGGGTCAATACCTGTAACATACTATGCAGCGGTGTGACCAAGTGCCTTTACCACTGGCGTGTGAAGTACCAGTTATGGGTCAGTACCAAGAACATACTATGCAGGGGTGTGACCAATTACCTCTACCACTGGCGTGTGAAGTACCAGTTATGGGTCAGTACCAGCGACAGACAATACAAGGCTGAGACCACCAGGATCCCGTGTCTTGCTCCTCACGCTGGCTGCGTCTAGGAGGACGAGACGCCAGCGGTAGTAGCAAGGGAGCCACACCCGAATTCAGTGTCCCTGGGACACCACACAGTGTGTCACAGCGGGACAGCAGGAAGGCCAAAGCCGGGAACTCACTCAAAGGCCGACGGGCATTAGGCAATATACTCAACAACAGAGAAGGCGAAGATAAAGAGTGGTAAACCAGAGTGGAACGAGAGAGGAGAGGGAGAAAGTAGAACGGTGATGAGCGCCTTAGGGAGGTGGCCAGGGAGCGCAGGTCGTGATGGGTTAAAGGCAAGGCCGTGACGCCACACGGTGCAGGCCGAGGGAGAGGAATGGTGATAGTAGGACACTGATGTAGGAGTGGAAACACAGGTCAGGGAACACGAGGAAGACGACGACGAGAAATGAGAAGATCTAGAATGAAACTGAATGATGAAAAAGGAACAGAGGGAAATCATCCACACTAGAGGAAGAATAATGAGAACGAAAAAGAATTAAGACAAGATATTGAAGAACGGAGAGAGAGAGAGAGAGAGAGAGAGAGAGAGAGAGAGAGAGAGAGAGAGAGAGAGAGAGAGAGAGAGAGAGAGAGAGAGAGAGAGAGAGAGTGCACTCAGAATAAGACCTAACAAAAAAAAAGGCAGGGTCAGCGCGTATCGTTCATCGCACGTTTTGCTTGATAGATAAAACTTTCTTGTCGCCGCTACACACACGTGGGCCCGACCTCAGACATATATCAAGTTAACTTGTAAATGTTTTTGTAGCTGTTCCGGACATATATATCATTCATGCTGGCTTATACATATATATATATATATATATATATATATATATATTTTTTTTTTTTTTTTTTTTTTTTTTTATACTTTGTCGCTGTCTCCCGCGTTTGCGAGGTAGCGCAAGGAAACAGACGAAAGAAATGGCCCAACCCCCCCCATACACATGTACATACATACGTCCACACACGCAATATACATACCTACACAGCTTTCCATGGTTTACCCCAGACGCTTCACATGCCTTGATTCAATCCACTGACAGCACGTCAACCCCTGTATACCACATCGCTCCAATTCACTCTATTCCTTGCCCTCCTTTCACCCTCCTGCATGTTCAGGCCCCGATCACACAAAATCCTTTTCACTCCATCTTTCCACCTCCAATTTGGTCTCCCTCTTCTCCTCGTTCCCTCCACCTCCGACACATATATCCTCTTGGTCAATCTTTCCTCACTCATTCTCTCCATGTGCCCAAACCACTTCAAAACACCCTCTTCTGCTCTCTCAACCACGCTCTTTTTATTTCCACACATCCCTCTTACCCTTACGTTACTTACTCGATCAAACCACCTCACACCACACATTGTCCTCAAACATCTCATTTCCAGCACATCCATCCTCCTGCGCACAACTCTATCCATAGCCCACGCCTCGCAACCATACAACATTGTTGGAACCACTATTCCTTCAAACATACCCATTTTTGCTTTCCGGGATAATGTTCTCGACTTCCACACATTTTTCAAGGCTCCCAAAATTTTCGCCCCCCTCCCCCACCCTATGATCCACTTCCGCTTCCATGGTTCCATCCGCTGACAGATCCACTCCCAGATATCTAAAACACTTCACTTCCTCCAGCCTCTCACCATTCAAACTCACCTCCCAATTGACTTGACCCTCAACCCTACTGTACCTAATAACCTTGCTCTTATTGACATTTACTCTTAACTTTCTTCTTCCACACACTTTACCAAACTCCGTCACCAGCTTCTGCAGTTTCTCACATGAATCCGCCACCAGCGCTGTATCATCAGCGAACAACAACTGACTCACTTCCCAAGCTCTCTCATCCCCAACAGACTTCATACTTGCCCCTCTTTCCAAAACTCTTGCATTTACCTCCCTGTATTAACTTTCTAAAATGGGAAACAGAAGAAGGAGTCACGCGGGGAGTGCTCATCCTCCTCGAAGGCTCAGAGTGGGGTGCCTAAATGTGTGTGGATGTAACCAAGATGTGAAAAAAGGAGAGATAGGTAGTATGTTTGAGGAAAGGAACCTGGATGTTTTGGCTCTGAGTGAAACGAAGCTCAAGGGTAAAGGGGAAGAGTGGTTTGGAAATGTCTGGGGAGTGAAGTCAGGGGTTAGTGAGAGGACAAGAGCAAGGGAAGGAGTAGCAATACTCCTGAAACAGGAGTTGTGGGAGTATGTCATAGAATGTAAGAAAGTAAATTCTCGATTGATATGGGTAAAATTGAAAGTTGATGGAGAGAGGTGGGTGATTATTGGTGCATATGCACCTGGGCATGAGAAGAAAGATCATGAGAGGCAAGTGTTTTGGGAGCAGCTAAATGAGTGTGTTAGCGGTTTTGATGCACGAGACCGGGTTATAGTGATGGGTGATTTGAATGCAAAGGTGAGTAATGTGGCAGTTGAGGGAATATATATATATATATATATATATATATATATATATATATATATATATATATATATATATATATTCTTTTCTTTTTCTTTTAAAATATTCGCCATATCCCGCGTTAGCGAGGTAGCGTTAAGAACAGAGGACTGGGCCTTTGTGGAATATCCTCACCTGGCCCCCCTTTGTTCCTTCTTTTGGAAAATTAAAAAAAACGAGAGGGGAGGATTTCCAGCCTCCCGCTCCCTCCCCTTTTAGTCGCCTTCTACGACACGCAGGGAATACGTGGGAAGTATTCTTAATCCCCTATCCCCAGGGATGATATATATATATATATATATATATATATATATATATATATATATATATATATATATATATATGTATATATATATATATATATATATATATATATATATATATATATATATATATATATTTCTTCTTTCTTTTAAACTATTCGCCATTTCCCGCGTTAGCGAGGTAGCATTAAGAACAGAGGACTGGGCCTTTGAGGGAATACCCTCACCTGGCCCAATTCTCTGTTCCTTCTTTTGGAAAATTTAAAAAAAAAAAAACGAGAGGGGAGGATTTCCAGCCCCCCGCTCCCTCCCCTTTTAGTCGCCTTCTACGACACGCAGGGAATACGTGGGAAGTATTCTTAATCCCCTATCCCCAGGGATAATGTATATATATATATATATATATATATATATATATATATATATATATATATATATATATATATATATATATATATATATTTCTTTTTCTTTCTTTTAAACTATTCGCCATTTCCCGCGTTAGCGAGGTAGCGCTAAGAACAGAGGACTGGGCCTTTTTTGGAATATCCTCAACTGGCCCCCTCTGTTCCTTCTTTTGGAAAATTAAAAAAAAAAAAAAAAAAAAACGAGAGGGGAGGATTTCCAGCCCCCCGCTCCCTCCCCTTTTAGTCGCCTTCTACGACACGCAGGGAATACGTGGGAAGTATTCTTAATCCCCTATCCCCAGGGATAATATATATATATATATACATATATATATCATACAAAGCTCCAACAGCCAGGATCGAACCTGGGACCCCTTGTGCAAGAGGCAGGCATGCTAACCGCTAGACTAAGGGACTGTATAACAGGAAACAACTATTCGAAATACTAAGTACTCGAATACCCTTCGTCTCACAATGGTGAGCAACGGGGTCTATCGGTTGTTTCCGAACAGAACACATAGCCAGCTGATAGCGTTTTACCGAACCTGACTGTACAACGCGGAGCTATATGAATACGAATAAAGTGTATATGAACGCGCACCTTCATAGAACATACAAAGCTCCAACAGCCAGGATCGAACCTGGGACCCCTTGTGCAAGAGGCAGGCATGCTAACCGCTAGGCTAAAGGACTGTATAATAGGAAACAACTATTCGAAATACTAAGTACTCGAATACCCTTCGTCTCACAATGGTGAGCAACGGAGTCTATCGGTTGTTTCCGAACAGAACACATAGCCAGCTGATAGCGTTTTACCGAACGTGACTGTACAACGCGGAGTTATATGTGAGACGAAGGGTATTCGAGTACTTAGTATTTCGAATAGTTGTTTCCTATTATACAGTCCCTTAGCCTAGCGGTTACATGCCTGCCTCTTGCACAAGAGGTCCCAGGTTCGATCCTGGCTGTTGGAGCTTTGTATGTTCTATGAAGGTGCGCGTTCATATACACTTTATTCGTATATATATATATATATGTATATATGTATTTATATATATATGTATATATATATATATATATATATGTATTGTTGACTGGTTGGTAAGGTTATTTAATGTATATGTGATTCATGGTGAGGTGCCTGAGGATTGGCGGAATGCGTGCATAGTGCCATTGTATAAAGGCAAAGGGGATAAGAGTGAGTGCTCAAATTACAGAGGTATAAGTTTGATGAGTATTCCTGGTAAATTATATGGGAGGGTATTGATTGAGAGGGTGAAGGCATGTACAGAGCATCAGATTGGGGAAGAGCAGTGTGGTTTCAGAAGTGGTAGAGGATGTGTGGATTAGGTGTTTGCTTTGAAGAATGTATGTGAGAAATACTTCGAAAAGCAAATGGATTTGTATGTAGCATTTATGGATCTGGAGAAGGCATATGAGAGAGTTGATAGAGATGCTCTGTGGAAGGTACTAAGAATATATGGTGTGGGAGGCAAGTTGTTAGAAGCAGTGAAAAGTTTTTATCGAGGATGTAAGGCATGTGTACGTGTAGGAAGAGAGAAAAGTGATTGGTTCTCAGTAAATGTAGGTTTGCGGCAGGGGTGTGTGATGTCTGAATGGTTGTTTAATTTGTTTATGGATGGGGTTGTTAGGGAGGTGAATGCAAGAGTTTTGGAAAGAGGGGCAAGTATGCAGTCTGTTGGGGATGAGAGAGCTTAGGAAGTGAGTCAGTTGTTGTTCACTGATGATACAGCGGTGGTGGCTGATTCATGTAAGAAACTGCAGAAGCTGGTGACTGAGTTTGGTAAAGTGTGTGAAAGAAGAAAGTTAAGAGTAAATGTGAATAAGAGCAAGGTTATTAGGTACAGTAGGGTTGACGGTCAAGTCAATTGGAAGGTAAGTTTGAATGGAGAAAAACTGGAGGAAGTAAAGTGTTTTAGATATCTGGGAATGGATCTGGCAGCGGATGGAACCATGGAAGCGGAAGTGAATCATAGGGTGTGGGAGGGGGCGAAAATTCTGGGAGCCTTGAAGAATGTGTGGAAGTCGAGAACATTATCTCGGAAAGCAAAAATGGGTATGTTTGAAGGAATAGTGGTTCCAACAATGTTATATGGTTGCGAGGCGTGGTTTATGGATAGAGTTGTGCGCAGGAGGGTGGATGTGCTGGAAATGAAATGTTTGAGGACAATGTGTGGTGTGAGGTGGTTTGACCGAGTAAGTAATGTAAGGGTAAGAGAGATGTGTGGAAATAAGAAGAGCGTGGTTGAGAGAGCAGAAGAGGGTGTTTTGAAATGGTTTGGGCACATGGAGAGAATGAGTGAGGAAAGATTGACCAAGAGGATATATGTGTCAAAGGTGGAGAGAACGAGGAGGAGTGGGAGACCAAATTGGAGGTGGATCACTCAAAATCTTTTTCACTCCTTCTTTTCACCTCCAATTTGGTCTCCCACTCCTCTTCGTTCCCTCCACCTCCGACACATATATCCTCTTGGTCAATCTTTCCCCACTCATTCTCTCCATGTACCCAAACCATTTCAAAACACCCTCTTCTGCTCTCTCAACCACACTCTTTGTATTTCCACACATCTCTCTCACCCTTACATTACTTACTCGATCAAACCACCTCACACCACATATTGTCCTCAAACATCTCATATCCAGCACATCCACCCTCCTGCGCACAACTCTATCCATAGCCCACGCCTCGCAACCATACAACATTGTTGCAACCACTATTCCTTCAAACATACTCATTTTTGCTTTCCGAGATAATGTTCTCGACTTCCAAACATTCTTCAAGGCTCCCAGAATTTTCGACCCCTCCCCCATCCTTTGATTCACTTCCGCTTCCATGGTTCCATCCGCTGCCAGATCCACTCCCAGACATCTAAAACACTTTACTTCCTCCAGCTTTTCTCCATTCAAACTTACCTCCCAATTGACTTGACCCTCAACCCTACTGTACCTAATAACCTTGCTCTTATTCACATTTACTCTTAACTTTCTTCTTTCACACACTTTACCAAACTCAGTTACCAGCTTCTGCAGTTTCTTACATGAATCAGCCACCTACCGCTGTATCATCAGCGAACAACAACTGACTCACTTCCCAAGCTCTCTCCTCCACAACAGACTGCATACTTGCCCCTCTTTCGAAAACTCTTGCATTCACCTCCCTAACAACCCCATCCATAAACAAATTAAACAACCATTCAGACATCACACACCCCTGCCGCAAACCTACATTCACTGAGAACCAATCACTTTCCTCTCTTCCTACACGTACACATGCCTTACATCCTCGATAAAAACTTTTCATTGCTTCTAACAACTTGCCTCCCACACCATATATTCTTAGCACCTTTCACAGAGCATCTCTATCAACTCTATCATATGCCTTCTCCAGATCCATAAATGCTACATAAAAATCCATTTGTTTTTCTAAGTATTTCTCGCATACATTCTTCAAAGCAAACACCTAATCCACACATCCTCTACCACTTCTGAAACCACACTGCTCTTCCCCAATCTGATGCTCTGTACATGCCTTCACCCTCTCAATCAATACCCTCCCATATAATTTACCAGGAATACTCTACAAACTTATACCTCTGTAATTTGAGCACTCACTCTTATCCCCTTTGCCTTTGTACAATGGCACTATGCAAGCATTCCGCCAATCCTCAGGCACCTCACAATGAATCATACATACATTAAATAACCTTACCAACCAGTCAACAATACAGTCACCCCCTTTTTTAATAAATTCCACTGCAATGCCATCCAAACCTGCTGCTTTGCCGGCTTTCATCTTCTGTAAACCTTTTACTACCTCTTCTCTATTTACCAAATCATTTTCCCTAACCCTCTCATTTTGCACACCACCTCGACCAAGACACCCCACATCTGCCACTCTATCATCAAACACATTCAACAAACCTTTAAAATACACACTCCATCTCCTTTTCACATCACCACTACTTGTTATCACCTCCCTATTAGCCCCCTTCACTGAAGTTCCCATTTGCTCCATTGTCTTACGCACTTTATTTACCTACTTCCAAGACATCTTTTTATTCTCCCTGAAATTTGATGATACTCTCTCACCCCAACTCTCATTTGCCTTCTTTTTCACCTCTTGCACCTTTCACCTCCTGCCTCTTTCTTTAATACCTCTCCCACTCATTTGCATTTTTTCCCTGCAAAAATCGTTCAAATGCCTCTCTCTTCTCTTTCACTAATAATCTTACTTCTTCATCCCACCACTCACTACCTTTTCTAATCAACCCACCTCCCACGCTTCTCATGCCACAAGCATCTTTTGCGCAAGCCATCACTGCTTCCCTAAATAAATCCCATTCCTCCCCCACTCCCCCTACCTCCTTTGTTCTCACCTTTTTCCATTCTGTACTCAGTCTCTCCTGGTACTTCCTCACACAAGTCTCCTTCCCAAGCTCACTTACTCTCACCACTCTCTTCACCCCAACATTCTCTCTTCTTTTCTGAAAACCCCCACAAATCTTCACCTTAGCTTCCACAAGATAATGATCAGACATCCCTCCAGTTGCACCTCTCAGCACATTAACATCCATTAGTCTCTCTTTCGTGCGTCTATCAATTAACACGTAATCCAATAACGCTCTCTGGCCATCTCTCCTACTTACATACGTATACTTATGTATATCTCGCTTTTTAAACCAGATATTCCCAATCACCGGTCCTTTTTCAGCACATAAATCTACAAGCTCTTCACCATTTCCATTTACAGCACTGAACACTCCATGTATACCAATTATTCCCTCAACTGCCACATTACTCACCTTTGCATTCAAATCACCCATCACTATAACCCGGTCTTGTGCATCAAAACACACTCATTCAGCTGCTCCCAAAACACTTGCCTCTCATGATCTTTCTTCTCATGCCCAGGTGCATATGCACCAATAATCACCCATCTCTCTCCATCAACTTTCAGTTTTACCCATATCAATCTAGAATTTACTTTCTTACACTCTATCACATACTCCCACAACTCCTGATTCAGGAGTAGTGCTACTCCTTCCCTTGCTCTTGTCCTCTCACTAACCCCTGACTTTATTCCCAAGACATTCCAAAACCACTCTTCCCCTTTACCCTTTAGCTTCGTTTCACTCAGAGCCAAAACATCCAGGTTCCTTTCCTCAAACATACTACCTATCTCTCCTTTTTTCTCATCTTGTTTACATCCACACACATTTAGACACCCCAATCTGAGCCTTCGAGGAGGATGAGCACTCCTCGCGTGACTCCTTCTGTTTCCCCTTTTAGAAAGTTAAAATACAAGGAGGGGAGGGTTTCTGGCCCCCCGCTCCCGTCCCCTTTAGTCGCCTTCTACAACACGTGAGGAATGCGTGGGAAGTATTCTTAATCCCCTATCCCCAGGGATAGGGCAGTTGAAATGAACACATGAAATGACGGCCCCCTCTCCCCGCATGTGCGTGAGGTAGGGCTAAGAAAAGACAACAAAGGCCGCATTCGTTCACTCTCTGTAGCTGTCATGTATAATGCACCGAAACCACAACCCCCTTTCCACATCCAGCCCCATGAAAACTATCCATGCTTTACCCCAGACGCTTCACATGCCGTGGTCCAATCCAATGACAGTACGCCGACCCCGGTATATCACATCGTTCCAATTTACTTTATTCCTTGCACGCCTTTTACCCTCCTGCATGTTCTGGCCGCGATCACTCAAAATCTTTTTAACTCCATCTTTCCACCTCCAATTTGGTCTCCCACTTCTACTTGTTCCCTCCACCTCTGACAAATATATCCTCTTTGTCGATCTCTCTTCACTCATTCTTTCTATGTGACCAAACCATTTCAAAATATCCTCTTCTGCCCTCTCAACCACACTCTTTTTATTACCACACATCTCTCTTACCCTTTCGTTACTTACTCAATTAAACCACCTCACACCGCATATTGTCCTCAAACATCTCATTTCCAGCACATCCACCTTCGCACAACTTTATCTATAGCCCTCTCCTCGCAACCATATAACATTGTTGGAACCACTATTCCTTCAAACATACCCATTTCTGCTTTCGAGGATAACGTTCTCGACTTCAACACATTTTTCAACCCCCCAGAACTTTCGCCCCCTCCCCCACCCTATGATTCACTTCCACTTTTACGCCCCCTCCCACAGCCTATGATTCACTTCCATTTTTTTAATTTTTTCTGCTGGACTCTTGTATCATTTTTCCTTCGTATCTTTTTGTTATATTCCACAGTACCCTTTTTTTTTCCTTCTTCTGTATACACGAAATGTCCTCGTTTTCCCCTTCATATATCTCTTTGTGACAGTTCTCAGAATCATGGCAATCATTCCTCCGTTGGGTCTTGGCAGGGAGTCAGCGATATAAATAATACTAATAATCAATACTGTTTCTTTCCTCTGGTAATCTCTCCCATGACTTACATGCTCACATTTCTCTTCAACAGATTGCATCATTTTTCTCTTTTTTCATCGTTTGTGAATCATATTCAGACATATATTTCTTATATTTTTTGCAGTCTATTTCCTTTGTCTTCGAATCCCTGTCAGCTAGGAGGCATCAGATGAGTATCTATCTTTCTACCTCTGTCTCAGTGTCTGACATCATCATTGCAAATGGCGCTGAAGTCATGTATGATCCACTACCCTCAGTTCCCGTATTCTAATCTTGTATTGTATCTTGTCAGATGACTGGGGCAGAGCATTGCAAAACAGTGTCCATTCTCGTCTCCTTCGTGTATGTTTACTTTCATCAGACACTATGAGTGTTTGTATCACAAAGTTCCAAGGTGTGTTTGTCGTCACGGATTCATAAAAAGTCATTACATGTCGTGTTAGGCGTAACTGATCTTTAATACTGTGGTATGAGCTTAAAGCCTTCTCCATGTGCTGGTGTTAACACGCACACATACTCGCTGTTTCCCGCGTCAGCGAGGTAGCACCAGGAAACAGACGAAGAATGGCCCATCCATTCACACACACACACACACACACACACACACACACACACACACACATACACACACACACACATACATATTTCTTTTCATACATATTCGCCATTTCCCGTGTTAGCGAGGTAGCGTTAAGAACAGAGGACTGAGCCTGACAGGGAATATCCTCACTTGGGTCCCTTTTCCATTCCTTCTTTTGAAAAAAGTAAAACGGAAGAGGGGTTTCATCCCCTTGCTCCCTACCCTTTTAGTCGCTTTCTACGGCACGCAGGGAATACGTGGGAAGTCTTCTTTCTCCCCTATCCCCAGGGATATATGTATATATATATATATATATATATATATATATATATATATATATATATATATATATATATGTATATATATATGTATACATATATATATATATACAACACTGAACACCCCATGTATACCACTTATTCCCTCAACTGCCACATTACTCACCTTTGCATTCAAATCATATATATATATATATATATATATATATATATATATATATATATATATATATATATATATATATATATATATATATATGATTTGAATGCAAAGGTGAGTAATGTGGAAGTTGAGGAAATAAGTGGTATACATGGGATGTTCAGTGTTGTAAATGGAAACGGTGAAGAGCTTGTAGATTAATGTGCTGAAAAAGGACTGGTGATTGGGAATACCTGGTTTAAAAAGCGAGATATACATAAGTATACGTATGTAAGTAGGAGAGATGGCCAGAGAGCGTTATTGGATTACGTGTTAATTGACAGGCACGCGAAAGAGAGACTTTTGGATGTTAATGTGCTGAGAGGTGCAACTGGAGGGATGTCTGATCATTATCTTGTGGAGGCTAAAGTGAAGATTTGTATGGGTTTTCAGAAAAGAAGAGTGAATGTTGGGGTGAAGAGAGTGGTGAGAGTAAGTGAGCTTGGGAAGAAGACTTGTGTGAGGAAGTACCAGAAGAGACTGATTACAGAATGGAAAAAGGTGAGAACAATGGAAGTAAGGGGAGTGGGGGATGAATGGGATGTATTTAGGGAATCAGTGATGGATTGCGCAAAAGATGCTTGTGGCATGAGAAGCGTGGGAGGTGGGTTGATTAGAAAGGGTAGTGAGTGGTGGGATGAAGAAGTAAGATTATTAGTGAAAGAGAAGAGAGAGGCATTTGGACGATTTTTGCAGGGAAAAAATGCAATTGAGTGGGAGATGTATAAAAGAAAGAGACAGGAGGTCAAGAGAAAGGTGCAAGAGGCGAAAAAGAAGGCAAATGAGATTTGGGGTGAGAGAGTATCATTAAATTTTAGGGAGAATAAAAAGATGTTTTGGAAGGAGGTAAATAAAGTGCGGAAGACAAGGGAGCAAATGGGAACTTCAGTGAAAGGCGCAAATGGGGAGTTGATAACAAGTAGCGGTGATGTGAGAAGGAGATGGAGTAAGTATTTTGAGGGTTTGTTGAATATCTTTGATGATAGAGTGGCAGATATAGGGTGTTTTGGTCGAGGTGGTGTGCAAAGTGCGAGGGTTAGGGAAAATGATTTGGTAAACAGAGAAGAGGTAGTAAAAGTCTTGCGGAAGTTGAAAGCCGGCAAGGCAGCAGGTTTGGATGGTATTGCAGTGGAATTTATTAAAAAAGGAGGTGACTGTATTGTTGACTGGTTGGTAAGGTTATTCAATGTATGTATGACTCATGGTGAGGTGCCTGAGGATTGGCGGAATGCGTGCATAGTGCCATTGTACAAAAGCAAAGGGGATAAGAGTGAGTGCTCAAATTTCAGAGGTATAAGTTTGTTGAGTATTCCTGGTAAATTATATGGGAGGGTATTGATGGAGAGGGTGAAGGCATGTACAGAGCATCAGATTGGGGAAGAGCAGTATGGTTTCAGAAGTGGTAGAGGATGTGTGGATCAGGTGTTTGCTTTGAAGAATGTATGTGAGAAATACTTAGAAAAGCAAATGGATTTGTATGTAGCATTTATGGATCTGGAGAAGGCATATGATAGAGTTGATAGAGATGCTCTGTGGATGGTGTTGATAATATACGGTGTGGGAGGCAAGTTGTTAGAAGCAGTGAAAAGTTTTTATCGAGGATGTAAGGCATGTGTACGTGTAGGAAGAGAGGAAAGTGATTGGTTCTTAGTGAATGTAGGTTTGCGGCAGGGGTGTGTGATGTCTCCATGGTTGTTTAATTTGTTTATGGATGGGGTTGTTAGGGAGGTGAATGCAAGAGTTATGGAAAGAGGGGCAAGTATGAAGTCTGTTGGGGA
The DNA here is from genome assembly GCF_036320965.1 of Panulirus ornatus. Lineage (NCBI taxonomy): Eukaryota > Metazoa > Arthropoda > Malacostraca > Decapoda > Palinuridae > Panulirus > Panulirus ornatus. The sequence continues at coordinate 29,679,848 of NC_092278.1, forward strand.
TGAGAGAGCTTGGGAAGTGAATCAGTTGTTGTTCGCTGATGACACAGCGCTGGTGGCTGATTCATGTGAGAAACTGCAGAAGCTGGTGACTGAGTTTGGTAAAGTGTGTGAAAGAAGAAAGTTAAGGGTAAATGTGAATAAGTGCAAGGTTATTAGGTACAGTAGGGTTAAGGGTCAAGTCAATTGGGAGGTAAGTTTGAATGGAGAAAAACTGGAGGAAGTAAAGTGTTTTAGATATCTGGGAGTGGATCTGGCAGCGGATGGAACCATGGAAGCGGAAGTGAATCATAGGGTGGGGGAGGGGGCGAAAATCCTGGGAGTCCTGGGAGCCTTGAAGAATGTGTGGAAGTCGAGAACATTATCTCGGAAAGCAAAAATGGGTATGTTTGAAGGAATAGTGACTCCAACAATGTTGTATGGTTGCGAGGCGTGGGCTATGGATAGAGTTGTGCGCAGGAGGGTGGATATGCTGGAAATGAGATGTTTGAGGACAATATGTGGTGTGAGGTGGTTTGATCGAGTAAGTAATATAAGGGTAAGAGAGATGTGTGGAAACAAAAAGAGCGTGGTTGAGAGAGCAGAAGAGGGTGTTTTGAAATGGTTTGGGCACATGGAGAGAATGAGTGAGGAAAGATTGACCAAGAGGATATATGTGTCAGAGGTGGAGGGAACGAGGAGAAGTGGGAGACCAAATTGGAGGTGGAAAGATGGAGTGAAAAAGATTTTGTGTGATCGGGGCCTGAACATGCAGGAGGGTGAAAGGCGGGCAAGGAATAGAGTGAATTGGATCGATGTGGTATACCGGGTTTGACGTGCTGTCAGTGGATTGAAGCAGGGCTGTGAAGCGTCTGGGGTAAACCATGGAAAGTTGTGTGGGGCCTGGATGTGGAAAGGGAGCTGTGGTTTCGGGCATTATTGCATGACAGCTAGAGACTGAGTGTGAACGTATGGGGCCTTTGTTGTCTTTTCCTAGTGCTACCTCCCACACATGAAGGGGGAGGGGGATGGTATTCCATGTGTGGCGAGGTGGCGATGGGAATGAATAAAGGCAGACAGTGTGAATTGTGTGCATGGGTATGTATGTGTGTGTCTGTGTGTGTATATATATGTGTACATTGAGATGTATAGGTATGTATATTTGCGTGTGTGGACGTGTATGTATATACATGTGTATCCACTGACAGCACGTCAACCCCGGTATACCACATCGATCCAATTCATTCTATTCCTTGCCCTCCTTTCACCCTCCTGCATGTTCAGGCCCCGATCACACAAAATCTTTTTCACTCCATCTTTCCACCTCCAATTTGGTCTCCCTCTTCTCCTCGTTCCCTCCACCTCCGACACATATATCCTCTTGGTCAATCTTTCCTCACTCATTCTCTCCATGTGCCCAAACCATTTCAAAACACCCTCTTCTGCTCTCTCAACCACGCTCTTTTTATTTCTACACTTCTCTCATACCTTTACGTTACTTACTCGATCAAACCACCTCACACCACACATTGTCCTCAAACATCTCATTTCCAGCACATCCATCCTCATGCGCACAACTCTATCCATAGCCCACGCCTCGCAACCATACAACATTGTTGGAACCACTATTCCTTCAAACATAGTCATTTTTGCTTTCCGAGATAATGTTCTCGACTTCCACACATTCTTCAAGGCTTCCAGGATTTTCGCCCCCTCCCCCACCCTATGATTCACTTCCGCTTCTATGGTTCCATCCTCTGCCAGATCCACTCCCAGATATCTAAAACACTTTACTTCCTCCAGTTTTTCTCCATTCAAATTTACCTCCCAATTGACTTGACCCTCAACCCTACTGTACCTAATAACCTTGCTCTTATTCACATTTACTCTTAACTTTTTTCTTTCACACACTTTACCAAACTCAGTCACCAGCTTCTGCAGTTTCTCACATGAATCAGCCACCAGCGCTGTATCATCAGTGAACAACAACTGACTCACTTCCCAAGCTCTCTCATCCACAACAGACTTCATACTTGCCCCTCTTTCCATAACTCTTGCATTCACCTCCCTAACAACCCCATCCATAAACAAATTAAACAACCATGGAGACATCACACATCCCTGCCGCAAACCTACATTCACTGAGAACCAATCACTTTCATCTCTTCCTACACGTACACATTCCTTACATCCTCGATAAAAACTTTTCACTGCTTCTAACAACTTGCCTCCCACACCACATATTCTTAATACCTTCCACAGAGCATCTCTATCAACTCTATCATATGCCTTTTCCAGATCCATAAATGCTACATACAAATCCATTTGTTTTTCTAAGTATTTCTCACATACATTCTTCAAAGCAAACACCTGATCCACACATCCTCTACCACTTCTGAAACCACACTGCTCTTCCCCAATCTGATGCTCTATACAAGCCTTCACTCTCTCAATCAATACCTACCCATATAATTTACCAGGAATACTCAACAAACTTATACCTCTGTAATTTGAGCACTCACTCTTATCCCCTTTGCCTTCGTAGAATGGCACTATGCACGCATTCCGCCAATCCTCAGGCACCTCACCATGCGTCATACATTCATGAAATAACCTTACCAACCAGTCAAAAATACAGTCACCCCCTTTTTTTTATAAATTCCACTGCAATGCCATCCAAACCTGCTGCTTTGACGGCTTTCATCTTCCGCAAAGCTTTTACTACCTCTTCTCTGTTTACCAAATCATTTTCCCTAACCCTCTCACTTTGCACACCACCTCGACCAAAACACCCTATATCTTCCACTCTATCATCAAACACATTCAACAAACCTTCAAAATACTCACTCCATCTCCTTCTCACATCACCACTAATTGTTATCACCTCCCCATTAGCGCCCTTCACTGAAGTTCCCATTTGCTCCCTTGTCTTACGCACTTTATTTACCTCCTTCCAGAACATCTTTTTATTCTCCCTAAAATTTAATGATACTCTCTCACCCCAACTCTCATTTGCCCTCTTTTTCACCTCTTGCACCTTTCTCTTGACCTCCTGTCTCTTTCTTTTATACATCTCCCACTCAATTGCATTTTTCCCTGCAAAAATCGTCCAAATGCCTCTCTCTTCTCTTTCACTAATAATATTACTTCTTCGTCCCACCACTCACTACCCTTTCTAATCAACCCACCTCCCACGCTTCTCATGCCACAAGCATCTTTTGCGCAATCCATCACTGATTCCCTAAATTCATTCCATTCCTCCCCCACTCCCCTTACTTCCATTGTTCTCACCTTTTTCCATTCTGTACTGAGTCTCTCCTGGTACTTCCTCACACAAGTCTCCTTCCCAAGCTCACTTACTCTCACCACCCTCTTCACCCCAACATTCACTCTTCTTTTCTGAAAACCCATACAAATCTTCACCTTAGCCTCCACAAGATAATGATCAGACATCCCTCCAGTTGCACCTCTCAGCACATTTACATCCAAAAGTCTCTCTTTCGCGCTCCTGTCAATTAACACGTAATCCAATAACGCTCTCTGGCCATCTCTCCTACTTACATACGTATACTTATGTATATCTTGCTTTTTAAACGAGGTATTCCCAATCACGAGTCCTTTTTCAGCACATAAATCTACAAGCTCTTCACCATTTCCATTTACAACACTGAACACCCCATGTATACCAATTTTTCCCTCAACTGCCAGATTACTCACCTTTGCATTCAAATCACCCATCAATATAACCCGGTCCTGTGCATCAAAACCACTAACACACTCATTCAGCTGCTCCCAAAACACTTGCCTCCCATGATCTTTCTTCTGATGCCCAGGTGCATATGCACCAATAATCACACATCTCTCTCCATCAACTTTCAGTTTTACCCATATTAATCGAGAATTTACTTTCTTACATTATATATATATATATATATATATATATATATATATATATATATATATATATATATATATATATATTTTTCTTTTTTTTTTTGCTTTGTCGCTGTCTCCCGCGTTTGCGAGGTAGCGCAAGGAAACAGACGAAAGAAATGGCCCAACCCACCCCCATACACATGTATATACATACATCCACACACGCAAATATACATACCTACACAGCTTTCCATGGTTTACCCCAGACGCTTCACATGCCTTGATTCAATCCACTGACAGCACGTCAATCCCCGTATACCACATCGCTCCAATTCACTCTATTCCTTGCCCTCCTTTCACCCTCCTGCATGTTCAGGCCCCGATCACACAAAATCTTTTTCACTCCATCTTTCCACCTCCAATTTGGTCTCCCTCTTCTCCTCGTTCCCTCTACCTCTGACACATATATTCTCTTGGTCAATCTTTCCTCACTCATTCTCTCCATGTGCCCGAACCATTTCAAAACACCCTCTTCTGCTCTCTCAACCACGCTCTTTTTATTTCCACACATCTCTCTTACCCTTACGTTACTTACTCGATCAAAGCACCTCACCCCACATATTGTCCTCAAACATCTCATTTCCAGCACATCCATCCTCCTGCGCACAACTCTATCCATAGCCCACGTCTCGCAACCATACAACATTGTTGGAACCACTATTCCTTCAAACATACCCATTTTTGCTCTCCGAGATAATGTTCTCGACTTCCACACATTCTTCAAGGCTCCCAGAATTTTCGCCCCCTCCCCCACCCTATGATCCACTTCCGCTTCCATGGTTCCATCCGATGCCAGATCCACTCCCAGATATATATATATATATATATATATATATATATATATATATATATATATATATATATATATATATATATATATACATATATTTATTTGCTTTATCGCTGTCTCCCGCGTTACCAGGTAGCGCAAGGAAACAGACGAAAGAATGGCCCAACCCGCCCACATACACACGTATATGCATACATGTCCACACACGCACAATATACATACCTATACATCTCTATGTACACATATATATACAGACAGACATATGCATATATACACATGTACATAATTCATACTGTCTGCCTTTATTTGTTCCCATCGCAACCTCGCCACACATGGAATAACAACCCCCTCCCCCCTCATGCGTGCGAGGTAGCGCTAGGAAAAACACCAAAGGCCCCATTCGTTCACACTCAGTCTGTGGCTGTCATGTAATAATGCACCGAAACCACAGCTCCCTTTCCACATTCAGGCCCCACACATTTTGCATGGTTTACCCCAGACGCTTCACATGCCCTGGTTTAATCCATTGACAGCACGTCGACCCCGGTATACCACATCGTTCCAATTCACTCTATTCCTTGCACGCCTTTCACCCTCCTGCATGTTCAGGCCCCGATCATTCAAAATCTTTTTCACTCCATCTTTCCACCTCCAATTTTGTCTCCCACTCCTCCTCGTTCCCTCCACCTCCGACACATATATCCTCTTGGTCAATCTTTCCCCACTCATTCTCTCCATGTGACCAAACCATTTCAAAACACCCTCTTCTGCTCTCTCAACCACACTCTTTTTATTTCCTCACATCTCTCTCACCCTTACATTACTTACTCGATCAAACCACCTCACACCACATATTGTCCTGAAACATCTCATTTCCAGCACATCCACCCTCCTGCGCACAACTCTATCCATAGCCCACGCCTCGCAACCATATAACTTTGTTGGAACCACTATTCCTTCAAACATATCCATTTTTGCTTTCCGAGATAATGTTCTCGACTTCCACACATTCTTTAAGGCTCCCAGAATTTTCGCCCCCTCCCCCACCCTATGATTCACTTCCGCTTCCATGATTCCATCTGCTGCCAGGTCCACTCCCAGATATCTAAAACACTTCACTTCCTCCAGCTGTTCTCCATTCAAACTTACCTCCCAATTGACTTGACCCTCAACCCTACTGTACCTAATAACCTTGATCTTATTCACATTTACTCTTAACTTTCTTCTTTCACACACTTCACCAAACTCAGTCACCAGCTTGTGCAGTTTCCCACATGAATCAGCCACCAGCGCTGTATCATCAGCGAACAACAACTGACTCACTTCCCAAGCTCTCTCATCCACAACAGACTGCATACTTGCCCCTCTTTCCAAAACTCTTGCCTTCACCTCCTTAACAACCCCATCCATAAACAAATTAAACAACCATGGAGACATCACACACCCCTGCCGCAAACCTACATTCACTGAGAACCAATCACTTTCCTCTCTTCCTACACGTACACATGCCTTACATCCTCGATAAAAACTTTTCACTGCTTCTAACAACTTGCCTCCCACACCATATATTCTTAATACCTTCCACAGAACATCTCTATCAACTCTATCATATGCCTTCTCCAGATCCATAAATGCTACATAGAAATCCATTTGTTTTTCTAAGTATTTCTCGCATACATTCTTCAAAGCAAACACCTGATCCACACATCCTCTACCACTTCTGAAACCACACTGCTCTTCCCCAATCTGATGCTCTGTACATGCCTTCACCCTCTCAATCAATACCCTCCCATATAATTTACCAGGAATACTCAACAAACTTATACCTCTTTAATTTGAGCACTCACTCTTATCCCCTTTGCCTTTTTACAATGGCACTATGCAAGCATTTCGCCAATCCTCAGGCACCTCACCTTGCGTCATACATACATTAAATAACCTTACCAACCAGTCAACAATACAGTCACCCCCTTTTTTAATAAATTCCACTGCACTGCCATCCAAACCTGCTGCTTTGCCGGCTTTCATCTTCCGCAAAGCTTTTACTACCTCTTCTCTATTTACCAAATCATTTTCCCTAACCCTCTCACTTTGAACACCACCTCGACCAAGACACCCCACATCTGCCACTCTATCATCAAACACACTCAACAAACCTTCAAAATACTCACTCCATCTCCCTCTCACACCACCACCACTTGTTATCACGTCCCCACTAGCCCCCTTCACTGAAGTTCCCATTTGCTCCCTTGCCCCACGCACCCCATTTACCTCCTTCCAAAACATCTTATTCTCCCTGAAATTTAATCATACTCTCTTTTCATATATATATATATATATATATATATATATATATATATATATATATATATATATATATATATATATATATATATATATATATATATATATATATGTATATATATATATATATATATTTTATTTATTTATTATACTTTGTCGCTGTCTCCCGCGTTTGCGAGGTAGCGCAAGGAAACAGACGAAAGAAATGGCCCAACCCCCCCCCCCCATACACATGTATATACATACGTCCACACACGCAAATATACATACCTACACAGCTTTCCATGGTTTACCCCAGACGCTTCACATGCCTTGATTCAATCCACTGACAGCACGTCAACCCCGGTATACCACATCGATCCAATTCACTCTATTCCTTGCCCTCCTTTCACCCTCCTGCATGTTCAGGCCCCGATCACACAAAATCCTTTTCACTCCATCTTTCCACCTCCAATTTGGTCTCCCTCTTCTCCTCGTTCCCTCCACCTCCGACACATATATCCTCTTGGTCAATCTTTCCTCACTCATTCTCTCCATGTGCCCAAACCATTTCAAAACACCCTCTTCTGCTCTCTCAACCACGCTCTTTTTATTTCCACACATCTCTCTTACCCTTACGTTACTTACTCGATCAAACCACCTCACACCACACATTGTCCTCAAACATCTCATTTCCAGCACATCCATCCTCCTGCGCACAACTCTATCCATAGCCCACGCCTCGCAACCATACAACATTGTTGGAACCACTATTCCTTCAAACATACCCATTTTTGCTTTCCGAGATAATGTTCTCGACTTCCACACATTTTTCAAGGCTCCCAAAATTTTCGCCCCCTCCCCCACCCTATGATCCACTTCCGCTTCCATGGTTCCATCCGCTGCCAGATCCACTCCCAGATATCTAAAAACACTTCACTTCCTCCAGTTTTTCTCCATTCAAACTCACCTCCCAATTGACTTGACCCTCAACCCTACTGTACCTAATAACCTTGCTCTTATTCACATTTACTCTTAACTTTCTTCTTCCACACACTTTACCAAACTCCGTCACCAGCTTCTGCAGTTTCTCACATGAATCCGCCACCAGCGCTGTATCATCAGCGAACAACAACTGACTCACTTCCCAAGCTCTCTCATCCCCAACAGACTTCATACTTGCCCCTCTTTCCAAGACTCTTGCATTTACCTCCCTAACAACCCCATCCATAAACAAATTAAACAACCATATATATATATATATATATATATATATATATATATATATATATATATATATATATATATATATATATATATATATAAATATATATGAATACCCGTACATGCACATATGCGTACTTATACATATAAATAGCATTAATTGCACACATACATACACAGACATACACATACATACAAAGACATACACATATATACACATGTACATATTTATACTTGCTTGCCTTCATCCATTCCTGGAGCCATCCCGCCCACAGGAAACAGCATCGCTACACCCTCCTTCAGCGAGGTAGCGTTAGGAAAACACACAAAAAGGCCACACTCGTTCACACTTAGCCTCTAGCTGTCATGTGTAATGCAACTAAACCACAGTTACCTATCCACCTCCTGACCCCTCAGACCTTGGTTTACCCCAGACGTTTTATATGCCCTGGTTCAGTCCATTGACAACACGTCGACCCCGGTATACCACATCGTTCCAATTCAATCTATTCCTTGCACGCCTCTCATTCTCCTGTATGTTCAGGTCCCGATCGCTCAAAATCTTTTACACCCCATCCTTCCACCTCCAATTTGGTCTCCTGCTTCTTGTTCCCCCCACTTCTGACACATATATCCTCCTTGTCAATCTTTCCCCACTCATTCTCTCCATACGTCCAAGCCATTACAAAAACACACCTTTCTGCTCTCTCAACCACGCTGTTCTTATTTCCACACATCTCTCTTACCCTTTCATTACTTACTCGATCAAACCACCTCATACCACATATTGTCCTCAAAATATTTCTTTCCACCACATCCATCTTCCTCCGTACTACCTTTTCTATAGCCCACGCTTTGCAACCATATGAAATTGTTGGAACCACTATCCCCTCAAACATATCCATAATTGCTCTCCTAGATAACGTTCTCTCCTTCCACACATTCTTCATCGCTTCCAGAGCCTTCGCCCCCTCCCCCACCCTGCGACTCACTCCCGCTTCCATGGTTCCATTCGCTGCTAAGTCCACTTCCAGATATCTGAACACTGCACTTCCTCCAATTTTTCTCCATTCATACTTACATCCCAGTAAACTTGTCCCTCAACCCTACTGAAGCTAATAACCTTGCTCTTATTCACATTTATCGAGAGAGAAAGCGAGACAGAGAGAGAGAGTGAAAGAAATTATTAAGGAGGGTCGGGGACGACGAGACAACAAGAAAAACACTAGAATGCGGGCATTACGAGGGGGTAAAGGCTACATTGGTGTGAGCAGCATTAGGAAATAACAAGAGAATGAATCTGTTCAAGTCTCTAATGTGTTTATTAAAGCTATTTTTCTTTGCGAGCTTGTTTCTCTTTTTACTTTTTCTGACAAATTGATATCGTTTATTTCCAGAGCCTTAGAATAGCATAAGATTCTTTAAGATGAAAACATCAAATTCCTTAAGATATGAGCATCAGATTCCTTAAAATAAGAGCGTCAGATTCCTTAAGATATGAGCATCAGATTCCTTAAGATATGAGCATCAGAGTCCTTAAGATATGAGCATCAGAGTCCTTTAGATATGAGCATCAGATTCCTTAAGATAAGAGCATCAGATTCCTTGAGATATGAGCATCAGATTGCTTAGAATATGGGCATCAGATTCCTTAAGATAAGAGCATCAGATTGCTTAAGATATGAGCATCAGATTCCTAAAGACATGAGCATCAGAATGCTTAAGATATGAGCGTCAGATTCCTTAAGATATGAGCGTTAGATTCCTTAAGATTACAACGTCATATTCTTTAAGATAATCAGTTTTAAAAGCGTCTCCATGGTGTAGTGTAGTTCAGTGAAGAGCAGTGCAGTGTAGTGTAGTGTAGTGTAGCGTAGTGTAGTGTGGTGTAGTGTAGTGTACTGTCGTGAAGTGTAGTGTAGTGTTGTGAAATGTTGTGTAGTGTAGTGTAGTGTAGTGTAGTGTAGTGTAGTGTAGTGCAGTGTTGTGAAATGTTGTGTAGTGTAGTGTAGTGTAGTGTAGTGTAGTGTAGTGTAGTGTGGTGTAGTGTTGTGAAATATAGTGTAGTGTAGTGTAGTGTACGAGTTTGATCTCGGGCACGGGTAGACAGCCTACGACCCACTTAGCTGTTCATCCTTCTTCTCGTTAGTATACCCATAGTCAACACGATCACCGAGGGTAAATTACTACACATGTTAAGGGACAAGCCAGCTGAGACTCGTCTCATGACTCTCCAGGTATGTCCACGTCCGGTGACATGGTCCTCAGCGACGTGCGTCGTGACCCAACGTCTCTTCGTTGTATATCAACTGACTGTTCTATTTCTTATTCTTATCTCCTCTGACGATGTGATTATTACACGAAAGTGCAATTGGGAACTTATCGTGTTTCATTTTCATATCATATATATATATATATATATATATATATATATATATATATATATATATATATATATATATATATATATATATATTTATCCCTGGGGATAGTGGAGAAAGAATACTTCCCACGTATTCCCTGCGTGTCGTAGAAGGCGACTAAAAGGGGAGGGATCGTGGGGCTGGAAATCCTCCCCTCTTTTTTTTTTTTTTTTCCAAAAGAAGGAACAGAGAAGGGGGCCAGGTGAGGATATTCCCTCAGAGGCCCAGTCCTCTGTTCTAAATGCTACCTCGCTAACGCGGGAAATGGCAAATAGTTTGAAAGAAAAAAGATATATATATATATCCCTGGGGATGGGGGAGAAAGAATGCTTCCCACGTGTTCCCTGCGTTTCGTAGAAGGCGACTAAAAGGGAAGGGAGCGGGGGGCTGGAAATCCTCCCCTCTCTTTTTTTTTTTTTTTTTTCCAAAGGAAGGAACAGAGAAGGGGGCTGGATGAGGATGTTTCCTCAGAGGCCCAGTCCTCTGTTCTTAACGCTACCTCGCTGACGCGGGAAATGGCGAATAGTATGAAAGAAAGAAAGATATATATATATATATATATATATATATATATATATATATATATATATATATATATATATATATATATATATATATATATATATATATATATATATATGTAGCATTTATGGATCTGGAGAAGGCATATGATAGAGTTGATAGAGATACTCTGTGGAAGGTATTAAGAATATATGGTGTGGGAGGAAAGTTGTTAGAAGCAGTGAAAAGTTTTTATCGAGGATGTAAGGCATGTGTACGTGTAGGAAGAGAGGAAAGTGATTGGTTCTCAGTGAATGTAGGCTTGCGGCAGGGGTGTGTGATGTCTTCATGGTTGTTTAATTTGTTTATGGATGGGGTTGTTTGGGAGGTGAATGCAAGAATTTTGGAAAGAGGGGCAAGTATGAAGTCTGTTGTGGATGAGAGAGCTTGGGAAGTGAGTCAGTAGTTGTTCGCTGATGATACAACGCTGGTGGCTGATTCATGTGAGAAACTGCAGAAGCTGGTGACTGAGTTTGGTAAAGTGTGTGAAAGAAGAAAGTTAAGAGTAAATGTGAATAAGAGCAAGGTAATTAGGTAGAGTAGGGTTGAGGGTCAAGTCAATTGGGAGGTAAGTTTGAATGGAGAAAAACTGGAGGAAGTAAAGTGTTTTAGATATGTGGGAGTGGATCTGGCAGCGGATGGAACCATGGAAGCGGAAGTGGAAGGGTGGGGGAGGGGGCGAAAATCCTAGGAGCCTTGAAGAATGTGTGGAAGTCGAGAACATTATCTCGGAAAGCAAAAATGGGTATGTTTGAAGGAATAGTGGTTCCAACAATGTTGTATGGTTGCGAGGCGTGGGCTATGGATAGAGTTGTGCGCAGGAGGATGGATGTGCTGGAAATGAGATGTTTGAGGACAATGTGTGGTGTGAGGTGGTTTGATCGAGTAAGTAATATAAGGGTAAGAGAGATGTGTGGAAATAAAAAGAGCGTGGTTGAGAGAGCAGAAGAGGGTGTTTTGAAATGGTTTGGGCACATGGAGAGAATGAGTGAGGAAAGATTGACCAAGAGGATATATGTGTCGGAGGTGGAGGGAACGAGGAGAAGTGGGAGACCAAATTGGAGGTGGAAAGATGGAGTGAAAAACATTTTGTGTGACCGGGGCCTGAACATGCAGGAGGGTGAAAGGAGGGCAAGGAATAGAGTGAATTGGATCGATGTGGTATACCGGGGTTGACGTGCTGTCAGTGGATTGAATCAGGGCGTGTGTAGCGTCTGGGGTAAACCATGGAAAGCTGTGTAGGTAGGTATATTTGAGTGTGTGGACGTATGTATATACATGTGTATGGGGGTGGGTTGGGCCATTTCTTTCGTCTGTTTCCCTGCGCTACCTCGCAAACGCGGGAGACAGCGACAAAGCAAAAAAAAAAAAAAGAAATATATATATTTATACATATATTTGTTTGAGGAAAATGTGTGTTGTGAGGTGGTTTGATCGAGTAAGTAACGTAAGGGTAAGAGAGATGTGTGGAAAAAAAAAGAGCGTGGTTGAGAGAGCTGAAGAGGGTGTTTTGAAATGGTTTGGGCACATGGAGAGAATGAGTGATATATATATATATATATATATATATATATATATATATATATATATATATATATATATATATATATATTTATATTTTTTTTTTATACTATTCGCCATTTCCCGCGGTAGCGAGGTAGCGTTAAGAACAGAGGACTGGGCCTTTGAGGGAATATCCTCACCTGGCCCCCTTCTCTGTTCCTTCTTTTGGAAAATTAAAAAAAAAAACGAGAGGGGAGGATTTCCAGCCCCCCGCTCCCTTCCCTTTTAGTCGCCTTCTACGACACGCAGGGAATACGTGGGAAGTATTCTTTCTTCTTTCTCCCCTATCCCCAGGGATAATATGTATATATATATATATATATATATATATATATATATATATATATATATATATATATATATATATATATATATATATATATATATATATATATATATATATATGGAGAGTTGATGGAGAGAGGTGGGTGATTATTGGTGCATATGCACCTGGGCATGAGAAGAAAGATCACGAGAGGCAAGTGTTTTGGGAGCAGCTGAATGAGTGTGTTAGTGGTTTTGATGCAAGAGACCGGGTTATAGTGTTGGGTGATTTGAATGCAAAGGTGAGTAATGTGGCAGTTGAGGGAATAATTGGTATACATGGGGTGTTCAGTGTTGTAAATGGAAATGGTGAAGAGCTTGTAGATTTATGTGCTGAAAAAGGACTGATGATTGGGAATACCTGGTTTAAAAAGCGAGATATACATAAGTCTACTTATGTAAGTAGGAGAGATGGCCAGAGAGCGTTATTGGATTACGTGTTAATTGACAGGCGTGCGAAAGAGAGACTTTTGGATGTTAATGTGCTGAGAGGTGCAACTGGAGGGATGTCTGATCATTATCTTGTGGAGGCAAAGGTGAAGATTTGTATGGGTTTTCAGAAAAGAAGAGTGAATGTTGGGGTGAAGAGGGTAGTGAGAGTAAGTGAGCTTGGGAAGGAGACCTGTGTGAGGAAGTACCAGGAGAGACTGAGTACAGAATGGAAAAAGGTGAGAACAATGGAAGTAAGGGGAGTGGGGGAGGAATGGGATATATTTAGGGAATCAGTGATGGATTGCGCAAAAGATGCTTGTGGCATAAGAAGAGTGGGAGGTGGGTTGATTAGAAAGGGTAGTGAGTGGTGGGATGAAGAAGTAAGAGTATTAGTGAAAGAGAAGAGAGAGGCATTTGGACGATTTTTGCAGGGAAAAAATGCAATTGAGTGGGAGATGTATAAAAGAAAGAGACAGGAGGTCAAGAGAAAGGTGCAAGAGGTGAAAAAAAGGGCAAATGAGAGTTGGGGTGAGAGAGTATCATTAGATTTTAGGGAGAATAAAAAGATGTTCTAGAAGGAGGTAAATAAAGTGCGTAAGACAAGGGAGCAAATGGGAACTTCAGTGAAGGGCGCAGATGGGGAGGTGATAACAAGTAGTGGTGATGTGAGAAGGAGATGGAGTGAGTATTTTGAAGGTTTGTTGAATGTGTTTGATGATAGAGTGGCAGATATAGGGTGTTTTGGTCGAGGTGGTGTGCAAAGTGAGAGGGTTAGGGAAAATGATTTGGTAACAGAGAAGAGGTAGTGAAAGCTTTGCGGAAGATGAAAGCCGGCAAGGCAGCAGGTCCGGATGGTATTGCAGTGGAATTTATTAAAAAAGGGGGTGACTGTATTGTTGACTGGTTGGTAAGGTTATTTAATGTATGTATGACTCATGGTGAGGTGCCTGAGGATTGGCGGAATGCGTGCATAGTGCCATTGTACAAAGGCAAAGGGGATAAGAGTGAGTGCTCAAATTCCAGAGGTATAAGTTTGTTGAGTATTCCTGGTAAATTATATGGGAGGGTATTGATTGAGAGGGTGAAGGCATGTACAGAGCATCAGATTGGGGAAGAGCAGTGTGGTTTCAGAAGTGGTAGAGGATGTGTGGATCAGGTGTTTGCTTTGAAGAATGTATGTGAGAAATACTTAGGAAAGCAAATGGATTTGTATGTAGCATTTATGGATCTGGAGAAGGCATATGATAGAGTTGATAGAGATGCTGTGTGGAAGGTATTAAGAATATATGGTGTGGGAGGAAAGTTGTTAGAAGCAGTGAAAAGTTTTCATCGAGGATGTAAGGCATGTGTACGTGTAGGAAGAGAGGAAAGTGATTGGTTCTCAGTGAATGTAGGTTTGCGGCAGGGGTGTGTGATGTCTCCATGGTTGTTTAATTTGTTTATGGATGGGGTTGTTAGGGAGGTAAATGCAAGAGTTTTGGAAAGAGGGGCAAGTATGAAGTCTGTTGGGGATGAGAGAGCTTGGGAAAAGAGTCAGTTGTTGTTCGCTGATGATACAGCGCTGGTGGCTGATTCATGTGAGAAACTGCAGAAGCTGGTGACTGAGTTTGGTAAAGTGTGTGGAAGAAGAAAGTTAAGAGTAAATGTGAATAAGAGCAAGGTTATTAGGTACAGTAGGGTTGAGGGTCAAGTCAATTGGGAGGTGAGTTTGAATGGAGAAAAACTGGAGGAAGTGAAGTGTTTTAGATATCTGGGAGTGGATCTGTCAGCGGATGGAACCATGGAAGCGGAAGTGGATCATAGGGTGGGGGAGGGGGCGAAAATTCTGGGGGCCTTGAAGAATGTGTGGAAGTCGAGAACATTATCTCGGAAAGCAAAAATGGGTATGTTTGAAGGAATAGTGGTTCCAACAATGTTGTATGGTTGCGAGCCGTGGGCTATGGATAGAGTAGTGCGCAGGAGGATGGATGTGCTGGAAATGAGATGTTTGAGGACAATGTGTGGTGTGAGGTGGTTTGATCGAGTGAGTAACGTAAGGGTAAGAGAGATGTGTCGAAATAAAAAGAGCGTGGTTGAGAGAGCAGAAGAGGGTGTTTTGAAGTGGTTTGGGCACATGGAGAGAATGAGTGAGGAAAGATTGACCAAGAGGATATATGTGTCGGAGGTGGAGGGAACGAGGAGAAGAGGGAGACCAAATTGGAGGTGGAAAGATGGAGTGAAAAAGATTTTGTGTGATTGGGGCCTGAACATGCAGGAGGGTGAAAGGAGGGCAAGGAATAGAGTGAATTGGAGCGATGTGGTATACCGGGGTTGACGTGCTGTCAGTGGATTGAATCAAGGCATATGAAGCGTCTGGGGTAAACCATGGAAAGCTGTGTAGGTGTGTATATTTGCGTGTGTGGACGTATGTATATACATGTGTATGGGGGGGGTTGGGCCATTTCTTTCGTCTGTTTCCTTGCGCTACCTCGCAAACGCGGGAGACAGCGACAAAGTATAATAAAAAAAAAAAAAAATATATACATATATATATATATATATATATATATATATATATATATATATATATATATATATATATATATCCATCCTCCTGCGCACAACTCTATCCATAGTCCACGCCTCGCAACCATACAACATTGTTGGAACTACTATTCCTTCAAACATACCCATTTTTGCTTTCCGAGATAATGTTCTCGACTTCCACACATTCTTCAAGGCCCCCAGAATTTTCGCTCCCTCCCCCACCCTATGATCCACTTCCGCTTCCATGTTTCCATCCGCTGCCAGATCCACTCCCAGATATCTAAAACACTTCACTTCCTCCACTTTTTCTCCATTCAAACTCACCTCCCAATTGACTTGACCCTCAACCCTACTGTATCTAATAACCTTGCTCTTATTCACATTTTCTCTTAACTTTCCTCTCTCACACACTTTACCAAACTCAGTCACCAGCTTCTGCAGTTTCTCACATGAATCAGCCACCAGCGCTGTATCATCAGCGAACAACAACTGACTCACTTCCCAAGCTCTCTCATCCCCAACAGACTTCATCCTTGCCCCTCTTTCCAAAACTCTTGCATTCACCTCCCTAACAACCCCATCCATAAACAAATTAAACAACCATGGAGACATCACACACCCCTGCCGCAAACCTACATTCACTGAGAACCAATCACTTTCCTCTCTTCCTAAACGTACACATGCCTTACATCCTCGATAATAACTTTTCACTGCTTCTAACAACTTGCCTCCCACACCATATATTCTTATTACCTTCCACAGAGCATCTCTATCAACTCTATCATATGCCTTCTCCAGATCCATAAATGCTACATACAAATCCATTTGCTTTTCTAAGTATTTCTCACATACATTCTTCAAAGCAAACACCTGATCCACACATCCTCTACCACTTCTGAAACCACACTGCTCTTCCCCAATCTGATGCTCTGTGCATGCCTTCACCCTCTCAATCAATACCCTCCCATATAATTTACCAGGAATACTTAACAAACTTATACCTCTGTAATTTGAGCACTCACTCTTATCCCCTTTGCCTTTGTACAATGGCACTATGCACGCATTCCGCCAATCCTCAGGCACCTCACCATGAGTCATACATACATTAAATAACCTTACGAACCAGTCAACAATACAGTCACCCCTTTTTTAATAAATTCCACTGCAATACCGTCCAAACCTGCTGCCTTGCCGGCTTTCATCTTCCGCAAAGCTTTCACTACCTCTTCTCTGTTTACCAAATCATTTTCCCTAACCCTCTCACTTTGCACACCAACTCGACCAAAACACCCTATATCTGCCACTCTATCATCAAACACATTCAACAAACCTTCAAAATACTCACTCCACTCCTTCTCACATCACCACTACTTGTTATCACCTCCCCATTTGCGCCCTTCACTGAAGTTCCCATTTGCTCCCTTGTCTTACGCACTTTATTTACCTCCTTCCAGAACATATTTTTATTCTCCCTAAAATTTAATGATACTCTCTCACCCCAACTCTCATTTGCCCTTTTTTTCACCTCTTGCACCTTTCTCTTGACTTCCTGTCTCTTTCTTTTATACATCTCCCACTCAATTGCATTTTTTCCCTACAAAACTCGTCCAAATGCCTCTCTCTTCTCTTTCACTAATACTCTTACTTCTTCATCCCACCACTCACTACCCTTTCTAATCAACCCACCTCCCACTCTTCTCATGCCACAAGCATCTTTTGCGCAATCCATCACTGATTCCTTAAATACATCCCATTCCTCCCCCACTCCCCTTACTTCCATTGTTCTCACCTTTTTCCATTCTGTACTCAGTCTCTTCTGGTACTTCCTCACACAGGTCTCCTTCCCAAGCTCACTTACTCTCACCACCCTCTTCACCCCAACATTCATTCTTCTTTTCTGAAAACCCATACAAATCTTCACCTTAGCCTCCACAAGATAATGATCAGACATCCCTCCAGTTGCACCTCTCAGCACATTAACATCCAAAAGTCTCTCTTTCGCACGCCTGTCAATTAACACGTAATCCAATAACGCTCTCTGGCCATCTCTCCTAATTATATACGTATACTTATTTATATCTCGCTTTTTAAACCAGGTATTCCCAATCATCAGTCCTTTTTCAGCACATAAATCTACAAGCTCTTCACCATTTCCATTTACAACACTGAACACCCCATGTATACCAATTATTCCCTCAATTGCCACATTACTCACCTTTGCATTCAAATCACCCATCACTATAACCCGGTCTCGTGCATCAAAACCACTAACACACTCATTCAGCTGCTCCCAAAACACTTGCCTCTTATGATCTTTCTTCTCATGCCCAGGTGCATATGCACCAATAATCACCCACCTCTCTCCGTCAACTTTCAGTTTTACTCATATATAGCTAGGACTCCTTTTTGGAGGAGGCATATAATAGAGTTGATAGAGATGCTCTGTGAGTCATATGGTAAACAATCACATGTTTACCAAAAGGCGTCCTAGCTTCGTCTCTTCGATGTATATCAACTGACTGTTATATTTCACTCTTTTGTCTCCCCTGATGATGTGATTATTACACGAAAGTGCGCTTGGGGGCTTATCGTGTTTCATTTTCCCCGTGGACTCATAGGAATATATATATATATATATATATATATATATATATATATATATATATATATATATATATATATATATATATATATATATATATATATATATATATATATATATATGAAGGCATATAATAGAGATGATAGAGATGCTCTGTGGAAAGAATTAAAAGTATATGATGTGGGAGGCAAGTTGCTAGAAGCAGTTAAAAGACTTTATCGAGGATGTAAGGCATGTGTATGTGTAGGAAGAGAGGAAAGTGATTGGTTCTTAGTGAGTGTCGGTTTTCGGAATGGGTGCGTGATGTCTCCACGTTTGTTTAATTTGTTTATGGATGGGGTTGTTAGGGAGGTGAATGCAAGAGTTTTGGAGAGAGGGGCAAGCATTAGATCTCTTGTGGATGAGGGGGCTTGGGAAGTGAGTCAGTTGTTGTTCGCTGATGCTACAACGCTGGTGGCTGATTCGGGTGAGAAACTGCAGAATCTCGTGACTGAGTTTGGTAAAGTGTGTGAGAGAAGAAAGCTGAGAGTAAATGTAAATAAGAGCAAGGATATTAGGTACAGTAGGGTTGAGGGATAGGTCAATTGGGAGGCAACTTTGAATGAAGAAAAACTGGAGATGTGTTTTAGATATCTGGGAGTGGATTTAACAGTGGATGGAACCACTGAAGCGGAAGTGAGTCACAGGGTTGGGGAGGGGGCGAAGGTTCTGGGAGCGTTGAAGAATGCGTGGAAGGCGAGAACATTATCTCGGAAAGCAAAAAAGGGGAATGTTTGAAGGAATAGTAGTTCCAACAATGTTATACGGTTGCGAGGCGTAGGCTATAGATAGGGTTGTGCGGAGGAGGGTGGATGTGCTGGAAGTGAGATGTCTGAGGACAATATGTGGAGTAAGGTGGTTTGATCGAGTAAGTAATGAAAGGGTAAGAGAGATGTGTGGTAATATAAAGAGTGTGGTTGAGGGAGCAGAAGTGCGTGTATTGAAATGTGGTTTGGTCACATGGAGAGAATGAGTGAGGAAAGACTGACAAAGAGGATATATGTGTCAGGGGTGGAGGGAACGAGGAGAAGTGGGAGACCAAATTGGAGGTGGAAGGATGGAGTGAAAAAGATTTTGAGCGACCGGGGCCTGAACATGCAGGAGGGTGAGAGACGTGCAAAGAATAGAGTGAATTGGAAGTATGTGGTATACCGGGGTCCAACTGCTGCCAATGGATTGAATCAGGGCATGTGAAGTGTCTGGGGTAAACCATGGAAAGTTTTGTGGGGGTGCCATTTCATGTGTGGTGGGGTGGCGACGGGAATGGCTGAGGGCAGTAAGTATGAATAAGTACATGTATATATATGTATTTGTCTGTGTATGTATATGTATGTATACATTGATGTATATCGGCATGTATATGTGTGTGTGTGGACGTGTATGTATATACATGTGTATGTGGGTGGATTGAGCCATCCTTACGTCTGTTTTCTTGCGCTACCTCGCTAACGCGGGAGACAGCGACAAAGTATGATAAATAAATAAGTTAATATATATATATATATATATATATATATATATATATATATATATATATATATATATATATATATATATATGTATATATATATATATATATATATATATATATATATATATATATATATATATATATATATATATATATATATATACATATATATATATATATATATATATATATATATATATATATATATATATATATATATACATATATATATATATATATATATATATATATATATATATATATATATATATATATATATATATATATATATATATATATATATATATATATATATATATATATATATATATATATATATATATGATTTTTTTAGATGAAAAATTATGGGGCAT
Source organism: Panulirus ornatus (assembly GCF_036320965.1). Classification (NCBI taxonomy): domain Eukaryota; kingdom Metazoa; phylum Arthropoda; class Malacostraca; order Decapoda; family Palinuridae; genus Panulirus; species Panulirus ornatus. The sequence goes on from NC_092278.1 coordinate 29,700,372, forward strand.
GGCCTTAGGAATCGTAAGACGAAGATTTGAAGATGAACTCATCGAGCTCCTAAGAGTGATTTTTCTAAGGAAAGTCAGAGTAGAATTTTCCAAAATGATTCCAGTCAGATTTTTTGAGGGAGCCAATAGTTACCTTCAGAAGGGGCTTCCGGACGGGAGAGGGAGTGAGACCCAAGTTATAGTGTGTAGTTAACAACGAAGGATCAATGATGAGAATGAAAAGAAAAGGAAGAAAAACCTCTGTGTCGCATGACGCTATGATTGCGAACTTTCTGTTTTGAAGATACCAGGAGATACTGATGTGTTGGGTCTCTGAATAGTTTCCATCGACCTCAGGATAATCACCGATGTCTATCAGGCTCCCAAAGTTCAGCTGAACCCTTCGTGTAGATCTTGTCCACAGATTATCATCGAGTTTATAAACATAAATACACACACACACACACACACACACACACACACACACACACACACACACACACACATATATATATATATATATATATATATATATATATATATATATATATATATATATATATATATATATATATATATATATATATATATATATATATATATATATATATATATATATATATATATATATATATATATATATATATGGCAGAGGAACCGTCTTAGAACCGAAGGGTTGTAATATACACGATCGAAAGTGAATAGCTCACTTGATGCCATGGAACATGAGATGCTGCAGATATGAACAGCAAAATTTACAAGCCACAAGATAGACAATGGGACAAATGCTTTTACAATCTGCTTTGCTCCGAGTTTACGGCATGAGACAAAGGTAATCGAGTAACGATTCAGTATCAGATATAGACACACATGTGCAACGTGGAAATCACGCATATAAACGCATGCGGACGACCAGATGCCGAAGAAAAAAAAATCCCCACCCAGTCCATCGGTGTGTTCTAAGGCAGCGAGCACTGGCGTGTTTACGTGTGCTATATAGGGAACAGAATGGACGAAGAACATCTCGAGGTTTCTTGAAGGGGGGAAAATAAGTACGCATATTGTAACTACGACAGAGGTGAAAGTTCAGCCCGAGACTTTAAGCTCTGGCAGTCTTCGCGAGATATCCTCAGATTACACCATTCCAGTAGGGTCCACCAAGCTGCAGTTGACTTCTCGCCAAACCTCCGTAAGATCCTAACCAAAACAAAGACTTGAGGAAGCGACTGTAATCTTCAAGAATATCTATCTAATTTCAGGTAGACTGTTTCTTTCAAGATCCTGAAGTGTTTAGAAAAAAATATATATCTTGTTGAGATTCCATTACATTCAAGCCTGTAAGAGGCTTAAAGGTATTTCATCTTTTTAAGTGTATAGAAATATTCTGTTATGACCACAGGAATATTTCATCAAATTCCAGTGGCTCAGAGTGGAGTCCAGCATGCGTGAGCAGTTCTCAGCAAACGCTGTTAGGCTGAGTGAGCCTACGGCAGATTCCAAGTAGCTGACCTTATTCCCATCTGATTTCAACAAATTTCAGGAATGTTCAAATGATTCTTCGTGTTTCAGCCGATTCCAGAATTTTTCAAATGAACTTTCAGAAAAATCTGACATATTCCAGAGAGCAAGAATAATTCTCAAAAGAATACAAATCTACGAAACCTGGAAATTGCAGCATACCCAATGAGACTCCACAGCGTTCCAGTATGCTCTGGAAACATCAACGATTTGCCAGTAAACTGAGGTAGATTACAAAGGAATAATAAGAAGGAAGTGGGAAGAAAGATATATGGGGAGAAGAAAGACATAGAGTCACACAGGCTGAGATACGAACAAAAAAGGAGAGAGAAAAATGGGGAGAGAAGAAGTGGAACAACGGAAGAGTTGGAAGAAAAACAATGTCTTACATGGGACCGCATTGGGGGCGCTAGACACCGCCGGAGAGGGGCAAGTGTGTCGGCGGTAAAGTGAGTAAGGGTGAGTGTGCGGAGACTGTGGTGGGGTCAAGCACTCACCTCCAACCATCGCAAGATCCACAAGGTCAGCAGTATCTCCTCACATGTAAGTATACGAGAAACCTGATCTGACGAACATGAATTACCGCGATGCAAGTCACTCCTGGCGAAGGAACACATTTGTAAAACGTAAAACGTTCAGCCGTCTTTAATGTTATGGTGTGTGAGAGAATCTTTGTCCCGCGTTCTCGAATATTATGTGGAATAAGAACCTTTTTGCCAGCGTAAAAGATTTTCGCAGACAGATGGGACAGTGTGTGTGCGGGAGACAGCGACAAAGTATAATAAAAAAAAAAAAAAAAAAAAATATATATATATATATATATATATATATATATATATATATATATATATATATATATATATATATATATATATATATATATGTATGTATATATATATATATATATATATATATATATATATATATATATATATATATATATATATATATATATATATATATATATTTATACATATCCCTGGGAATAGGAGAGAAACAATACTTCCCACGTATTCCCTGCGTGGCGTAGAAGGCGAATAAAAGTCAAGGGAGCGGGGGCTGGAAATCCTCCCCTCTCTTTTTTAATTTTCCAAAAGAAGGAACAGAGAAGGGGGCCAAGTGAGGGTATTCCCTCAAAGGCTCAGTCCTCTCTTCTTAACGCTACCGCGCTAACGCGGGAGATGGGAAGTAGTTGTATGATATATATATATATATATATATATATATATATATATATAAGTAACGTAAGGGTAAGAGAGATGTGTGGAAATAAAAAGAGCGTGGTTGAGAGAGCAGAAGAGGGTGTTTTGAAATGGTTTGGGCACATGGAGAGAATGAGTGAGGAAAGATTGACCAAGAGGATATATGTGTCGGAGGTGAAGGGAACGAGGAGAAGAGGGAGACCAAATTGGAGGTGGAAAGATGGAGTGAAAAGGATTTTGTGTGATCGGGGCCTGAACATGCAGGAGGGTGAAAGGAGGGCAAGGAATAGAGTGAATTGGAGCGATGTGGTATACAGGGGTTGACGTGCTGTCAGTGGATTGAATCAGGCATGTGAGCGTCTGGGGTAGCCATGGAGGGCTGTGTGGGTATGTATATTTGCGTGTGTGGACGTGTGTATGTACATGTGTATGGGGGGGGGGTTGGGCCATTTCTTTCGTCTGTTTCCTTGCGCTACCTCGCAAACGCGGGAGACAGCGACAAAGTATAAAAAAAAAAAAAAAAAAAAAAAAAAAAAAAAAAAATATATATATATATATATATATATATATATATATATATATATATATATATATATATATATATATATATATATATATTATCCCTGGGGATAGGGGTTTAAGAATACTTCCCACGTATTCCCTGCGTGTCGTAGAAGGCGACTAAAAGGGGAGGGAGCGGGGGGCTGGAATTCCTCCCCTCTCGTTTTTTTTTTTAAATTTTCCAAAAGAAGGAACAGAGGGGGGCCAGGTGAGGATATTCCAAAAAAGGCCCAGTCCTCTGTTCTTAGCGCTACCTCGCTAATGCGGGAAATGGCGAATAGTTAAAAAAAAAAAAAAAAAAATATATATATATATATATATACATATATATTTTTTATTTATTTTGCTTTGTCGCTGTCTCCCGCGTTTGCGAGGTAGCGCAAGGAAACAGACGAAAGAAATGGCCCAACCCACCCCCATACACAATGTATATACATACACGTCCACACACGCAAATATACATACCTATACATCTCAATGTACACATATATATACACACACAGACACATACATATATACCCATGCACACAATTCACACTGTCTGCCTTTATTCATTCCCATTGCCACCTCGCCACACATGGAATGTCATCCCCCTCCCCCCTCATGTGTGCGAGGTAGCACTAGGAAAAGACAACAAAGGCCCCATTTGTTCACACTCAGTCTCTAGCTGTCATGCAATAATGCCCGAAACCACAGCTCCCTTTCCACAATCAGGCCCCACACAACTTTCCATGGTTTACCCCAGACGCTTCACATGCCCTGATTCAGTCCACTGACAGCACGTCAACCCCGGTATACCACATCGATCCAGTTCACTCTATTCCTTGCACGCCTTTCACCTTCCTGCATGTTCAGGCCCCGATCACTCAAAATCTTTTTCACTCCATCTTTCCACCTCCAATTTGGTCTCCCACTTCTCCTCGTTCCCTCCACCTCCGACACATATATCCTCTTGGTCAGTCTTTCCTCACTCATTCTCTCCATGTGCCCAAACCATTTCAAAACACCCTCTTCTGCTCTCTCAACCACGCTCTTTTTATTTCCACACATCTCTCTTACCCTTACATTACTTACTCGATCAAACCACCTCACACCACACATTGTCCTCAAACATCTCATTTCCAGCACATCCACCCTCCTGCCCACAACTCTATCCATAGCTCACGCCTCGCAACCATACAACATTTTTGGAACCACTCTTCCTTCAAATTTACCCATTTTTGCTTTCCGAGATAATGTTCTCGACTTTCACACATTCTTCAAGGCTCCCAGGATTTTCGCCCCCTCCTCCACCCTATGATTCACTTCCGCTTCCATGGTTCCATCCGCTGCCAGATCCACTCCCACATATCTAAAACACTTTACTTCCTCCAGTTTTTATCCATTCAAACTTACCTCCCAGTTGACTTGACCCTCAACCCTACTGTACCTAATAACCTTGCTCTTATTCACATTTACTCTTAACTTTCTTCTTTCACACACTTTACCAAACTCAGTCACCAGCTTCTGCAGTTTCTCACATGAATCAGCCACCAGCGCTGTGTCATCAGCGAACAACAACTGACTCACTTCCCAAGCTCTCTCATCCACAACAGACTTCATACTTGCCCCTCTTTCCAAAACTCTTGCATTCACCTCCCTAACAACCCCATCCATAAACAAATTAAACAACCATGGAGACATCACACACCCCTGCCGCAAACCTACATTCACTGAGAACCAACCACTTTCCTCTCTTCCTACACGTACACATGCCTTACATCCTCGATAAAAACTTTTCATATATATATATATATATATATATATATATATATATATATATATATATATATATATATATATATATATATATATATATATATATATATATATATATATATATATATATGTGTGTGTGTGTTTGTGTGTGTGTGTGTTTGTGTGTGTGTGTGTTTGTGTGTGTGTGTGTTTGTGTGTGTGTGTGTGTGTGTGTGTGTGTGTGTGTCATTTATTTGGGATCTGATTTTGGGTATCTTTGTCTGAACGTATGCTGAGATATCCTGTAAAGTGCATGTGGTGTAGCGTTTAGCGTTCCTGACCATTAAGCATCCACAGGCCCCGCCCCAGGGTCAGAGGCATAGATGACAATATATCAGCAGTGTGGTAAGACACGATGTGGGGATAAGATATCAAAGGATGGTGAGATATCAAGAAATTGATGAGACATCAATCGTACGGCAAGATAGCAAACGGAGGGTAAGGAATGAAACGGGTGGTATGATATCATACGGAGGGTAAGATAGGAAACAGATGGTAAGATATCACACGGAAGGTAAGATAAGAAACAGAGGGTAAAATATCACTCGAAGGGTAAGATAAGAAACAGATGGTAAGATATCACACGGAGGGTAGGTAGGAAACAGATGGTAAGATATCACACGAAGGGTAAGATAAGAAACAGATGGTAAGATATCACACTAAGGGTAGGTAAGAAACAGATGGTAAGATATCACACGTAGAGTAAGATAAGAAACAGATGGTAAGATATCACACGTAGGGTAAGATAAGAAACAGATGGTAAGATATCACACGGAGGGTAAGATAGGAAACAGATGGTAAGATATCACACGGAAGGTAAGATAAGAAACAGATGGTAAGATATCACACGTAGAGTAAGATAAGAAACAGATGGTAAGATATCACACGGAAGGTAAGATAAGAAACAGATGGTAAGATATCACACGTAGAGTAAGATAAGAAACAGATGGTAAGATATCACACGGAAGGTAAGATAAGAAACAGATGGTAAGATATCACACGTAGAGTAAGATAAGAAACAGATGGTAAGATATCACACGGAAGGTAAGATAAGAAACAGATGGTAAGATATCACACGTAGAGTAAGATAAGAAACAGATAGTAAGATATCACACGGAGGGTAAGATAAGAAATAGATGGTAAGATATCACACGTAGGGTAAGATAAGAAACAGATAGTAAGATATCACACGGAGGGTATGATATCAAACAGGTGGTGAGATTTCAGGTGGCGGATCGGTGTGGTCCTTGACACACCATTATGACGTCGCGGAGAGCAAAAATGGGTATGTTTGAAGGAATAGTGGGTCCAACATTGTTATATGGTTGCGAGGCGTGGGCTATAGATAGGGTTGTGCGGAGGAGTTGGAAACATGTGGTGTGAGGTGGTTTGATCGAGTAAGTAATGAAAGGGTAAGAAAGATGTGTGGTAATAAAAAGAGTGGGGTTGCGGGTGCAGAAGAGGGTGTGTTGAAATGGTTTGGACAAGTGGAGAGAATGAGTGAGGAAAGATTGACAAAGAGGATATTTGTGTCAGAGGTGGAGGGAACAAGGAAGGAGCGGGAGACCAAATTGGAGGTGGAAGGATGAAGCAAAAGAGATTTTGAGTGATCGGGGACTCAACATACAAGAGGATGAGAGGTGTGCAAGGAATAGAGTGAATTGGAACGATATGGTATTCCGGGGTCGACGAGCTGTCAATGGACTAAACCAGAGTACGTGAAACGTCTGGGATAAACCATGGAAAGGTCAATGGATCCTGGATGTGGATAGGGAGCTGTGGTTTAGGTGCATTACACATGACAGCTAGAGACTGAGTGTGACAAATGTGGTCTTTTTTGTGTGTTTTCCTAGCGCTACCTTGCTGAAGCAGGGGATAGCGATGCTGTTTCGTATGGGGCGGGATAGCACCTGGAATGGATGAAGGCAAGCAAGTGTGAATGTGTCCATGTGTATATATGTATATGTCTGTGTATATGTTGATATGTATGCTTACGTATATGTGCGTGTATGGTCGTTTTTTTTCTTTTATTCGCCATTTCCCGCATTAGCGAAGTAGTGTTAAGAATAGAGGTCTGAGCCTGAAAAGGAACATCCTCACTTGGCCTCCCTTCTCTTTTTTTTTTTTTTGAAAAGTAAGAAAACGGAAGGGGGGATTTCAAGCTACCCGATCCCTCCCCTTTTAGTCGCCTTCTACAGCACGAAGGGAATACGTGGGAAGTATTTTTCTCCCCTATCCCCAGGGATAATATATATGTATATATATATATATATATATATATATATATATATATATATATATATATATATATATATATATATATATATAAATATATATATATATATATATATATGTATATATGTATATATACATACATAGTTACTTTATACTTTGTCGCTGTCTCCCGCGTTAGCGAGGTAGGGCAAGGAAACAGACGAAAGAATGGCCCAACCTACCCACATACACATGTATATACATGCACATCCACACACGCACATATACATACCTATACATCTCAACGTATACATATATATACATACACAGACATATACATATATACACATATACATAATTCATACTTGCTGCCTTTATTCATTCCCGTCGCCACCACGCCACACATGAAAAGACACCCCCCTCCCCCCGCACGTACGATAGGTAGCGTTAGGAAAAGACAACAAAGGCCACATTCGTTCACTCAGTCGCTAGTTGCCATGTATCATGCACCGAAACCACAGCTCCCTTTATACATCTAGGTACCACAAAACTTTCCATGGTTTACCCCAGGCGCTTCACATCTCCTGGCTCTATCTATTGATAGCACATCGACCCCGGTATACCACATCGTTCCAATTCACTCTATTCCTTGCACGCCTTTCACCCTCCTGCATGTTCAGGCCCCGATCACTCAAAATCTTTTTTCACTCCATCTTTCCACCTCCAACTTGATCTCCCACTTCTCCTTGTTCCCTCCACCTCTGACACATATATCCTCTTTGTCAATCTTTCCTCACTCATTCTCTTCAAGTGAACAAACCATTTCAATACACCTTCTTCTACTCTCTCCACCACACTCTTTTTATTACCACAAATCTCTCTTACCTTTTCATTACTTGATCAAACCACCTCACACCACATATTGTCCTCAAACATCTTATTTCCAACACACCCACCCTCCTTCGCACAACCCTATCTATAGCCCACGCCTCGTAACCATATAACATTTTTGGAGCCACTATTCCTTCAAACATAACCATTTCTACTTTTCGAGATAATGTTCTCGCCTAACTATATATATATATATATATATATATATATATATATATATATATATATATATATATATATATATATATATATATATATATATATATATATATATATATATATATATATATATATATATATATATATATATATATATATATATATATATATATATTTTTTTTTTTTTTTTTTTTTTTTTTTTTTTATACCTCGTCGCTGTCTCCCGCGTTTGCGAGGTAGCGCAAGGAAACAGACGAAAGAAATGGCCCAACCCCCCCCATACACATGTACATACACACGTCCACACACGCAAATATACATACCTACACAGCTTTCCATGGTTTACCCCGGACGCTTCACATGCCTTGATTCAATCCACTGACAGCACGTCAACCCCTGTATACCACATCGCTCCAATTCACTCTATTCCTTGCCCTCCTTTCACCCTCCTGCATGTTCAGGCCCCGATCACACAAAATCCTTTTCACTCCATCTTTCCACCTCCAATTTGGTCTCCCTCTTCTCCTCGTTCCCTCCACCTCCGACACATATATCCTCTTGGTCAATCTTTCCTCACTCATTCTCTCCATGTGCCCAAACCACTTCAAAACACCCTCTTCTGCTCTCTCAACCACGCTCTTTTTATTTCCACACATCTCTCTTACCCTTACGTTACTTACTCGATCAAACCACCTCACACCACACATTGTCCTCAAACATCTCATTTCCAGCACATCCATCCTCCTGCGCACAACTCTATCCATAGCCCACGCCTCGCAACCATACAACATTGTTGGAACCACTATTCCTTCAAACATACCCATTTTTGCTTTCCGGGATAATGTTCTCGACTTCCACACATTTTTCAAGGCTCCCAAAATTTTCGCCCCCTCCCCCACCCTATGATCCACTTCCGCTTCCATGGTTCCATCCGCTGACAGATCCACTCCCAGATATCTAAAACACTTCACTTCCTCCAGTTTTTCTCCATTCAAACTCACCTCCCAATTGACTTGACCCTCAACCCTACTGTACCTAATAACCTTGCTCTTATTCACATTTACTCTTAACTTTCTTCTTCCACACACTTTACCAAACTCCGTCACCAGCTTCTGCAGTTTCTCACATGAATCCGCCACCAGCGCTGTATCATCAGCGAACAACAACTGACTCACTTCCCAAGCTCTCTCATCCCCAACAGACTTCATACTTGCCCCTCTTTCCAAAACTCTTGCATTTACCTCCCTAACAACCCCATCCATAAACAAATTAAACAACCATGGAGACATCACACACCCCTGCCGCAAACCTACATTCACTGAGAACCAATCACTTTCCTCTCTTCCTACACGTACACATGCCTTACATCCTCGATAAAAACTTTTCACTGCTTCTAACAACTTGCCTCCCACACCATATATTCTTAATACCTTCCACAGAGCATCTCTATCAACTCTATCATATGCCTTCTCCAGATCCATAAATGCTACATACAAATCCATTTGCTTTTCTAAGTATTTCTCACATACATTCTTCAAAGCAAACACCTGATCCACACATCCTCTACCACTTCTGAAACCACACTGCTCTTCCCCAATCTGATGCTCTGTACATGCCTTCACCCTCTCAATCAATACCCTCCCATATAATTTACCAGGAATACTCAACAAACTTATACCTCTGTAATTTGAGCACTCACTCTTATCCCCTTTGCCTTTGTACAATGGCACTATGCACGCATTCCGCCAATCCTCAGGCACCTCACCATGAGTCATACATACATTAAATAACCTTACCAACCAGTCAACAATACAGTCACCCCCTTTTTTTATAAATTCCACTGCAATACCATCCAAACCTGCTGCCTTGCCGGCTTTCATCTTCCGCAAAGCTTTTACTACCTCTTCTCTGTTTACCAAATCATTTTCCCTAACCCTCTCACTTTGCACACCAACTCGACCCAAACACCCTATATCTGCCACTCTGTCATCAGACACATTCAACAAACCTTCAAAATACTCATTCCATCTCCTTCTCACATCACCACTACTTGTTATCACCTCCCCATTTACGCCCTTCACTGAAGTTCCCATTTGCTCCCTTGTCTTACGCACCCTATTTACCTCCTTCCAGAACATCTTTTTTATTCTCCCTAAAATTTAATGATACTCTCTCACCCCAACTCTCATTTGCCCTTTTTTTCACCTCTTGCACCTTTCTCTTGACCTCTTGTCTCTTTCTTTTATACTTCTCCCACTCAATTGCATTTTTTCCCTGCAAAAATCGTCCAAATGCCTCTCTCTTCTCTTTCACTAATACTCTTACTTCTTCATCCCACCACTCACTACCCTTTCTAAACAGCCCACCTCCCACTCTTCTCATGCCACAAGCATCTTTTGCGCAATCCATCACTGATTCCCTAAATACATCCCATTCCTCCCCCACTCCCCTTACTTCCATTGATCTCACCTTTTTCCATTCTGTACACAGTCTCTCCTGATACTTCCTCACACAGGTCTCCTTCCCAAGCTCACTTACTCTCACCACCTTCTTCACCCCAACATTCACTCTTCTTTTCTGAAAACCCATACTAATCTTCACCTTAGCCTCCACAAGATAATGATCAGACATCCCTCCAGTTGCACCTCTCAGCACATTGACATCCAAAAGTCTCTCTTTCGCACGCCTGTCAATTAACACGTAATCCAATAACGCTCTCTGGCCATCTCTCCTACTTACATAAGTATACTTATGTATATCTCGCTTTTTAAACCAGGTATTCCCAATCATCAGTCCTTTTTCAGCACATAAATCTACAAGCTCTTCACCATTTCCATTTACAACACTGAACACCCCATGCATACCAATTATTCCCTCAACTGCCACATTACTCACCTTTGCATTCAAATCACCCATCACTATAACCCGGTCTCGTGCATCAAAACCGCTAACACACTCATTTAGCTGCTCCCAAAACACTTGCCTCTCATGATCTTTCCTCTCATGCCCAGGTGCATATGCACCAATAATCACCCACCTCTCTCCATCAACTTTCAATTTTACCCATATTAATCGAGAATTTACTTTCTTACATTCTATCACATACTCCCACAACTCCTGTTTCAGGAGTATTGCTACTCCTTCCCTTGCTCTTGTCCTCTCACTAACCCCTGACTTCACTCCCCAGACATTTCCAAACCACTCTTCCCCTTTACCCTTGAGTTTCGTTTCACTCAGAGCCAAAACATCCAGGTTCCTTTCCTCAAACATACTACCTATCTCTCCTTTTTTTACATCTTGGTTACATCCACACACATTTAGGCACCCCACTCTGAGCCTTCGAGGAGGATGAGCACTCCCCGCGTGACTCCTTCTTCTGTTTCCCATTTTAGAAAGTTAATACAAGGAGGGGAGGATTTCTGGCCCCCCGCTCCCGTCCCCTCTAGTCGCTTTCTACGACACGCGAGGAATACGTGGGAAGTATTCTTTCACCCCTATCCCCAGGGATAATATACATATATATACACACACACACACACACACACACACACACACACACATACACACACATACGCACATACACACACACACACACACACACATACATATACATATGAAAAATGTAAGAAACAATTTAGAAAACAAACTTTTAGCTTGAAAAGAATGAAAAAAAAATGAACGTCACATAATGGATCAACCTCTGGCTATGGAAAAGGAAATGTACAATTTATTCACACAAACGTCAATAGCAGTTCTCATCAATTTCACCAGTGAATCAATAAGCTTCAATGTCTAAGCTACATTTTTCTCCAACTTCACTATTTTCTTGTCAAAACACCATGCATGAAAACTATCACTCCAGTAACACAACTATAAACATTTACTTCCCCTTTAAAAAGTTCTGGGGAAGTCTGTCTCGATACACTGCGGCGAGGCGACGCGACGCTGACACAATCACTGTCACAATATCACTTCTGCCTCCTTCCAAGCGTTGTTTCAGGGAATAATTCCGGGTTGCTGAAGTGCCGCACAGGCTGGCACGATAGCCCGGGCCACATCGAAGACGTTATGAGCCCGGCCGTTGTCCACAGACGATTATCTTGAACGTGATGATCTTCCACTCTTGTATGTCCGACCACAGTGGACGGCTCCCCCATACCCGACGTCGCTCGCCACCGCGACCCTCATCCCCTCCGAGAGACAGACCACGAACCTCACTGTGGTGAAGATCTGCAGAAGCTGCACCACCACACATCGCAAGGTGTCGTTCCATTCGGGTCTTCAGTCATTCCTCGGTCAGTGTTTGAACAGCTGGACCAGTTGTTCTTGTGGCTGCCAGCATCACCCAACACCTGATGACAGTCGCGCACCAGCTACCGACGTGGACGGAGCTGCTGTCGTCTTTCAGAGCTAGGTTGTAGCTTGCGCATGGAGTACACGTCAACTTCTCCTACCGCACCAATCTTACATAACTTTTCAAACCACTATATATATATATATATATATATATATATATATATATATATATATATATATATATATATCAATAAAGACAGTTGCTCTATCGATAATCTATATTACAACGGTACGAAATTGAACGTTAGCTTCATCATAGTAACTGGTTAGCATTAAAGTTAAGCTTCATCTGAACAGTCAAGTTGAATGGAAAAGGAGAAGAATCATTTTTAATGGGCCATGACGAAGGCTTGCCATGGTAATCATCTTTACTTATATAGTAAAAACGTTTGATAATCATAACTGAAGATAAGCAAAATCTTTCGATAATTATAACTGAAGGCATCTGATGTTCCTTCTGGCTTCAGAGACACATCTGGCTTTTAAGGTCTTTAAATGGAGGATTTCAGTCCACTCTTAATCATTTAGAAATTTTTTCAAGTTCCAGAAAAGTTGAGATTTACGAGACTAAAGTAAAAAAACCATATGGAAAACAGCTGGCCATCTGGACACGACTTCCTTTAGACGCGCCCACTTTTGCATATCATCAAGCAGCAGCCAATCAGAGTCAGTTAATCAAGTAGATGTAAATAAGCGGCTGACCAATCAAAATGATTGGGATCAGGCGGACGTGCTTATGCAACCAATCAAGCAAAAGGATAGAGAACGGGCGAGCACAACCCTGCAGCCACACAGCGGGGCTCGAAAGGAGGAAAAGAAAAGTAAGACGAGAGGGACGAGACAACACCCACTCCTCCCTTACTTCTGAAGACCTGAAGGCAGGACCGTAAACCGGACGAGGGAGACTGGAAGTCAGATGAACTAAAGGGAAGTAGAGAAAAGAGACGGGGGTTTGGTGGGTTAGGGGGAAAGAAGGGTGGGGATAGGAGGAAAGTGGAGGGGTTGGGATAGGGGAGGGGAGAAGTGTGGGGGTAGGGGGAAAGGAGAGGTGTGGGGGTAAGGGAAAAGGAGAGGGGTAGGGGGAATGGAGAGGGATGGGGGTGGGGGGAGGGGTGGGGATAGGGGAGAGGAGAGGTGTGGGGGTAGGGGGAAATATGAGGGGTGGGGATAGGGGAGGGGAAAGGAGTGGGTGTATGGGAAAAGGAGAGGGGTGGGGTAGGGGGAATGGAGAGTGGTAGGGTAGGGGGGAACGTGGAGGTGTGGGGGTAGGGGGAAAGGTGAGGGGTCGGTAGGGGGAAGGGGAAAAACCACATGAACGTTGGTTGAACTTTGTTTCCAGTCACTCCAGGACGTTCCATACGTATGGATAGACATGAGTAGTCGCTCTAGGCTACCTCCTTCCAGCACAAGTACCAGGTCTCTGTATCCTGGTATATCGCAAGTATCAGGTCGCTTTATCCTCGTATATCGAAAGTACCAGGTCGCTTTATCTTTGTGTATCGCAAGTACAAGGTCGCTTTATCCTCGTATATCGAAAGTACCAGGTCGCTTTATCTTCGTATATCGAAAGTACCAGGTCGCTTTATCCTCGTATATCGAAAGTACCAGGTCGCTTTATCTTTGTGTATCTCAAGTATAAGGTCGCTTTATCCTCGTACATCGAAAGTACCAGGTCGCTTTATCCTTGTATATCGCAAGTATAAGGTCGCTTTATCCTCGTATATCGCAAGTACCAGTTCTCATTATCCCGGGATATCGCAAGTACCAGTTCTTTACCCCTGTATATCGCAGGCACCAGGTCTTTACTCCGGTATATCGCAACCTTCAGTTCCCCATGATAAGATAACTGCCAGGGGTTTCTTTCCTTTATAACGTAAGTTCCATGTCCAACCTTCCTGTTATACAACAAGTTCCATATATCATCATCCCACTGTGTTATAATCCATAAGTCTCCACATTCCAGCGTGCCATCATTCTAGGCATCCATAGTCCAGAATATCTTCAGTTCCACATCGTCTTCCTCGGTGTATTGCTTGGTGCAAGTCTCTTAATCTCATGAATCACAAGTTTCGGGTCTTAGTGTTCTGGTTTGAAGCAAAGTCCAGCTTTCTCCACTTACGTATAGGACAGATTCCACAGCTCTTAATACCTGTACATCACACTCTGTTCATTCCAGTTGGTTACAAGTCCAGGTCCCTTCACTCTCTTGGCAAAGGTACGAGCGTCTGAAGTTCCTCCCTTTGTCTTGTCCCTGTGTCGAGCTCCCTCCCCAGCCAAGACTTGTTCTCCTCAGAGACACTCTATTCCTACGGGTATAACCTCCTCCTCCTCCTCCTCCTCGAGATATATCTTCCCGACTGGTATACCTCGCACTCCTTCCCGGGGGCATTCTCAGTTCCTCTGGAGGTGTTCTTCCTCTGTCTTCCCCCCGTCCCGTTGTCTACTTAAATCTCCCCGAACATCACAGTGTCTCTCTCGCCCAGACCTGGTCTCAGAGGCCGTTGTCCTCCCAGTGGATCCAGCCGCCTCACCATCTGGCGGTGACCGCCGCACCCTGTCACCTGATGAGTACCGTACCCCTGCACCATCTGGCGGTGACCGCCGCACCCTGTCACCTGATGAGTACCGTACGCCTCGCACCATCTGGCGGTGACCGCCGCACCCTGTCACCGGATGAGTACCGTACGCCCTGCACCATCTGGCGGTGGCCGCCGCACCCTGTCACCGGATGAGTACCGTACCCCTGCACCATCTGGCGGTGACCGCTGCAGCACCGTCTGCCACGAATGTCATATTCCCCTAAGGCACCAGAGACGGTCCGGAGTCGTGAGGGCAGTACGTGTCAAACATGCTTCACCATCTGTAAGTAGACTTTCGCCCTTTCTATACCCTTACGCTTCACAGACTTCGCTTCAGTTCTCGCGTGCATGAATCCATCATCGACAGTTTTCCTGTAATTTCTTTCAAGGTCTAGTTCTTAGAACTTCTTACACGTCTTCCCAGCATTTATATTTTTTCCGTCCTCGCTCTTCTCAAGCTCGTATGTTTTAAGCTGGCTCTTATGACGTGTGTGAAGTTATCCTGTGTTGTCTAAACTTCAGTTGTGCTTTGTTGCTGTCTTTCATCTTTTGTACTCATTTTCTTCTCCTTTTTCATTTCCAGCATTTTATTATTATGTCGCATTAGCCTTTACATTTTTCTGTCTTACGTCAGTTTTATCCGGTATTTTCTGTCTTACGTCAGTTTTATCCGGTATTTTCTGTCTTACGTCAGTTTTATCCGGTATTTTCGGTATGTGATACTTGACAGCCAAAGGACTACAGCTGTACAAATGAACCCATTTGTTCCTCTGTTCCTGAAGCTAACTCGCGAAGGTAGGAGAAGAAAAAAAAATGAAAAAAAAAATAATGTACACTTGAGACTTTTGGCAGCTTTCTCATCTTTTCTCATGCGCTCATTCCAAACTAACTCTCGTTTCTTTCGACATTACATACCTTTTTTTCCCCCACCTCACATCTGGTCCAGTTGGCCTGTGAAACCTGGACGCTCCAGAAACTTGCCTGGAAATGTTGCAAAGTTGTCCTGCCCCGAGGTATGGCCTTCTGCAGGAGGAGGAAAAATCACCGAGGTGCGTGGATAGATAGATAGATAGATAGATAGATAGACAGATAGATAGATAGATAAATAGATAGATAGACAGGTAGATAGATAGATAAATAGAGAGAGAGAGAGAGAGAGAGAGAGAGAGAGAGAGAGAGAGAGAGAGAGAGAGAGAGAGAGAGAGAGAGAGAGAGAGAGAGAGAGAGAGAGAGTGCAGTGCGTCACAATATGAGGACCTCTCACCCAACATGACGCAAGCTCTCATCCAGGATTATCTGAAGATAGAAAAAAATAATAATCCAGTGATTTATGGCCTTGCGCCAGTGATCTTATCTCCCTCTCTTGTCTCCGTTGAGAAATCGCAGAGAACATCTCTATGGCATAGCAAGTGTTCGCGTTACTCATAAAGAGTGTAGACATTTGGCCCAGAAGCTGAGGAAGCTCTGATATAGTTCAGCATAGGAGGAATATGTTGCTGAAAAGCGAGCGATTCATGTTCTAAAGTGTAGAAGATTATTATTATTATTATTATTATTATTATTATTATTATTATTATTATTATTATTATTATTATATATATATATATATATATATATATATATATATATATATATATATATATATATATATATATATATATATATATATATATATATATATATATATATATATTTATATATATATCTTTCGTTTTCTTTCATATTATTCGCCATTTTCCACGTTAGCGAGGTAGCGTGAAGTACAGAGGACTGGGCCTTTGAGGGAATATCCTCACCTGGCCCCCTTCTCAATTTCATCTTTTGGAAAATTAAAAAAAAAAACGAGAGCGGAGGATATCCAGCCACCCGCTCCCACCCCTTTTAGTCGCCTTCTACGACACGCAGGGAATACGTGGGAAGTATTCTTTCTCCCCTATCCTCAGCGATGATATATATATATATATATATATATATATATATATATATATATATATATATATATATATATATATATATATATATATATATATATATATATATATATATATACATATATATATAAATATAAAGGGGGTGACTGTATTGTTGACTGGTTGATAAGGTTATTTAATGTATGTATGATTCATGGTGAGGTGTCTGAGGATTGGCGGAATGCTTGCATAGTGCCATTGTACAAAGGCAAAGGGGACAAAGGTGAGTGCTCAAATTACAGAGGTATAAATTTGTTGAGTATTCCTGGTAAATCATATGGGAGGGTATTGATTGAGAGGGTGAAGCCATGTACAGAGCATCAGATTGGGGAAGAGCAGCGTGGTTTCAGAAGTGGTAGAGGATGTGTGGATCAGGTGTTTGCTTTGAAGAATGTATGTGAGAAATACTTAGAAAAGCAAATGGATTTGTGTGTAGCATTTATGGATCTGGAGAAGGCATATGATAGAGTTGATAGAGATGCTCTGCGGAAGGTATTAAGAATATATGTTGTGGGAGGCAAGTTGTTAGAAGCAGTGAAAAGTTTTTATCGAGGATGTAAGGCATGTGTACGTGTAGGAAGAGAGGAAAGAGATTGGTTCTCAGTGAATGTAGGTTTGCGGCAGGGGTGCGTGATGTCTCCATGGTTGTTTAATTTGTCTATGGATAGGGTTGTTAGGGAGGTGAATGGAAGGGTTTTGGAAAGGGGCAAGTATGCAGTCTGTTGTGGATGAGAGAGCTTAGGAAGTGAGTCAGTTGTTGTTCGCTGATGATACAGCGCTGGTGTCTGATTCATGTGAGAAACTGCAGAAGCTGGTGACTGAGTTTGGTAAAGTGTGTGAAAGAAGAAAGTTAAGAGTAAATGTGAATAAGAGCAAGGTTATTAGGTACAGTAGGGTTGAGGGTCAAGTTAACTGGGAGGTAAGTTTGAATTGAGAAAAACTGGAGGAAGTAAAGTGTTTTAGATATCTGGGAGTGGATCTGGCAGCGGATGGAACCATGGAAGCGGAAGTGAATCATAGGGTGGGGGAGGGGGTGAAAATTCTGGGAGCCTTGAAGAATGTTTGGAAGTCGAGAACATTATCTCGGAAAGCAAAAATGGGTATGTTTGAGGAAATAGTGGTTCCAACAATGTTGTATGGTTGCGAGGCGTGGGCTATGGATAGAGATGTGCGCAGGAGGGTGGATGTGCTGGAAATGAGATGTTTGAGGACAATATGTGGTGTGAGGTGGTTTGATCGAGTAAATAATGTAAGGGTAAGAGAGATGTGTGGAAATAAAAAGAGCGTGGTTGAGAGAGCAGAAGAGGGTGTTTTGAAATGGTTTGGTCACATGGAGAGAATGAGTGAGGAAAGATTGACCAAGAGGATATATGTGTCAGAGGTGGAGGGAACGAGGAGAAGCGGGAGACCCAATTGGAGGTGGAAAGATGGAGTGAAAAAGATTTTGTGTGATCGGGGCCTGAACATGCTGGAGGGTGAAAGGCGTGCAAGGAATAGATTGAATTGGAACGATGTGGTATACCGGGTTGACGTGCTGTCCATGGATTGAATCAGGGCATGTGAAGCGTCTGGGGTAAACCATGGAAAGTTCTGTGGGGCCTGGATGTGGAAAGGGAGCTGTGGTTTCGGTGCATTATTGCATGACAGCTAGAGACTGAGTGTGAACGAATGGGGCCTTTGTTGTCTTTTCCTAGCGCTACCTCGCACACATGAGGGGGGAGGGGGTTGTTATTCCATGTGTGGTGAGGCGGCGATGGGAATAAAGAAAGGCAGACAGTATGAATTATGTACAAGTGTATATATGTATATGTCTGTGTGTGTATATATATGTGTACATTGAGATGTATAGGTATGTATATTTGCGTGTGTGGACGTGTATGTATATACATGTGTATGTGGGTGGGTTGGGCCATTCTTTCGTCTGTTTCCTTGCGCTACCTCGCAAACGCGGGAGACCGCGACAAAGCAAAATAAATATATAAATAACTAAATATATATATATATATATATATATATATATATATATATATATATATATATATATATATATATATATATATATATATATATATATATATATATACATATATATATATATATATATATATATATATATATATATATATATATATATATATATATATATATATATATATTTATATATATATTTTTTTCTTTCTTTCAAACTATTCGCCATTTCCCGCATTAGCGAGGTAGCGTTAAGAACAGAGGACTGGGCCTTTGAGGGAATACCCTCACCTGGCGCAATTCTCTGTTCCCTCTTTTGGAAAAAAAAAAAAAGAAAAAAAAAAAAAAAATATATATATATATATATATATATATATATATATATATATATATATATATATATATATATATATATATATATATATATATATATATGTGTGTGTGTGTGTGTGTGTGTGCGCGCCATGTTTCAATATTTATTCAATTTATGGAGTCAGACACACGATGATGCAAGACAGTGAGGGTTGACTGACACCTGCGTTTCCCTCGACGCTGGTTGATGACCTGACCCAAGAAGCCTGGGGTCCTGAGCCCCCCGACTCTCGCCTAGTGACCTGACCCAGGGCGCCTGTGAAGACAAGGACTTCTCAAGACTCGTTTAGTGACCTGAGGTCAGTGACCTCCCAGAAAAACCAGAGGTAACCACAATGCTTTGTGTGTTCTCCCTCAACACTAACCATTCAAGGGCAGTTCTACCACACTCTCCATTACCCAGTCTGCATCACTCTAATCGTACGACGTTCAACTTTTCGATTAGAAAACATCTTTGTCTATATTGACAATAGTTTGCGGTATCTACGACTAGAACACGAAGGACCTCTCTAGCTCAGAGAGAGAGAGAGAGAGAGAGAGAGAGAGAGAGAGAGAGAGAGAGAGAGAGAGAGAGAGAGAGAGAGAGAGAGAGAGAGAGAATGATTCTTGATAAACGCAACATAGGAAGAAAATGGGAGGAAGGTAGAAACGGTGAATATATGCGGTACGCGGCACTGGACTGGTCCACTGTGTGTGAATGTCCAGCCGACGTGGTGGTCAAGTGGTTACGTGGTGGTGGTCAGGTGGTTATGTGGTGGTGGTCAGGTGGTTATGTGGTGGTGGTCAGGTGGTTATGTGGTGGTGGTCAGGTGGTTATGTGGTGGTGGTGCGATTGTTACGTGGTGGTGGCCAGGTGGTTATATTGTGTTGGCCAGAAGGACGTGGTGCTTACCAGATGGTTACGTAGTGCTGGGCAGATGGTTACTTAGTGCTGGGCAGATGGTTACGTGTTACTGGCCAGATGGTTACGTGTTACTGGCCAGATAGTTACGTATTACTGGCCAGATGGCTACGTGGTGCTGACCAGCTGGTTAAGTTTTACCGGCCAAATGGTTACGTAGTGCCGGGCAGATGGTTGCTTGGTGCTGGCCAGATGGTTACGTGTTACTGGCCAGATGGTTACATAGTGCTATGCAGATGGTTACATGGCGCAAGCCAGATGGTTACGTGGCACTGGCCAGATGGTTACGTAGTGTTGGGCAGACGGTTACGTGATGCTGGGCAGATGGTTACGTGGTGCTGGGCAGATGGTTACGTGGTGCTGGGCAGATGGTTACGTGGTACTGGCCAGATGGTTACGTGGTGCTGACCAGATGGTTACATAGTACTGGACAGATAGTAACATGGTGCTGGAGATCAGCTGGGATTAAGTTGTGACAGATAAACTGCCTTTGTAAGTTTGCGGTAAGGAAAAAAAGAAAATAGTTTAAACGGGATTTCGCCTCGCTTGGTTAAGCTATGTTAGGTCAGGTCGCTTGTTTATGCTATGTTAGGTCAGGTCGCTTGTTTAAGCTATGTTAGGTCAGGTCACTTGTTTAAGCTATGTTAGGTCAGGTCACTTGTTTAAGCTATGTTAGGTCAGGTCACTTGTTTAAGCTATGTTAGGTCAGGTCGCTTTGTTAACAAAGCTGTGCGAGAATAATGGTTGACTGATATCATCTGTCGTCTGGTTAAGCAATATTAAGCTTGGGTTAGGTCGATAATGTTATCCTTTACTGTGCAAATTATCAGCCTCTTCCTGCTCATCCTCCCGTCAGGCTGTTATAGAATTGGGTATCTTAGTTTTGGCTTGTGTGTGTGTGTGTGTCTTGCTGGGGGAGGATGTTACGCCCGTATTATCTTGTAAAAGTATGTACCGTGTCTTTTACTACATTGTGTACACACACACACACACACACACACACATACACACACACACACACACACACACACACACACACACACACACCACATACACACACACACACACACACACACACACACACACACACACACACACACACACACACACACACACACACACACACTCACACAAAGAGGAACCTGTGTGTGAGAGAGACTTGAAAGTGGACGTTGTCCCTAAACCGTCGCCAGAGTCCCACATTGGGAGAATAATTAATGAAACATCTAACTGTGTTGCTGGCACTTAGTAGAATTATATTTAGATGTATGACTACACCATGAATAATTTACGTAGGCCAACATTACAATTTGGATTTTGGTCTTCGTTTCTGTGGAAGACTTCAGGACATATAAAGATGTAGAGGATGACAAGAGAGATTAAGGACCTGATATGCAAGAGGCGAGTCACAGAGGGGAGGAGATGCTACAGGACTCTGAGGTTGTTCTTCGTGGGTGATGGGACACTGGACAACGTGGACGGTGGGTAGCGGTATGGAGGGATGTGCCCGGGGTCGAGCGCATGAGGATGCGGTTGTCGGTCCACAGTCAACCCAGTTGTTCATCCTCCCCGAGAGATTGGACGGTGAATAGGGGTGAATTTTAGGGAGAATAAAAAGATGTTTTGGAAGGAGGTAAATGAAGTACGTAAGACAAGTGAACAAATGGGAACATCAGTGAAGGGGGCTAATGGGGAGGTGATAACAAGTAGCGATGTGAGAAGGAGATGGAGTGAGTATTTTGAAGGTTTGTTGAATGTGTTAGATGATAGAGTGGCAGATATAGGGTGTTTTGGTCGAGGTGGTGTGCGAAGCGAGAGGGTCAGGGAGAATGATTTCGTAAACAGAGAAGAGGTAGTAAAAACTTTGCGGAAGATGAAAGCTGGCAAGGCAGCGGGTTTGGATGGTACTGAAGTGTAATTTGTTAAAAAAAAGGGGATGACTGTGTTGTTGACTGGTTGGTAAGGATATTTAATGTATGTATGACTCATGGAAGCGGAAGTGGATCATAGGGTGGGGGAGGGGGCGAAAATCCTGGGAGCCTTGAAGAATGTGTGGAAGTCGAGAACATTATCTCGGAAAGCAAAAATGGGTATGTTTGAAGGAATAGTGGTTCCAACAATGTTGTATGGTTGCGAGGCGTGGGCTATGGATAGAGTTGTGCGCAGGAGGATGGATGTGCTGGAAATGAGATGTTTGAGGACAATGTGTGGTGTGAGGTGGTTTGATCGAGTAAGTAACGTAAGGGTAAGAGAGATGTGTGGAAATAAAAAGAGTGTGGTTGAGAGAGCAGAAGAGGGTGTTTTGAAATGGTTTGGGCACATGGAGTGAATGAGTGAGGAAAGATTGACCAAGAGGATATATGTGTCGGAGGTGGAGGGAACGAGGAGAAGTGGGAGACCAAATTGGAGGTGGAAAGATGGAGTGAAAAAGATTTTGTGTGATCGGGGCCTGAACATGCAGGAGGGTGAAAGGAGGGCAAGGAATAGAGTGAATTGGATCGATGTGGTATACCGGGGTTGACGTGTTGTCAGTGGATTGAATCAGGGCATGTGAAGCGTCTGGGGTAAACCATGGAAAGCTGTGTAGGTATGTATATTTGCGTGTGTGGACGTATGTATATACATGTGTATGGGGGTGGGTTGGGCCATTGCTTTCGTCTGTTTCCTTGCGCTACCTCGCAAACGCGGGAGACAGCGACAAAGCAAAAAAAAAAAAAATGACTCATGATGAGGTGTCTGAGGATTGGCGGAATGCATGCATAGTGCCATTGTACAGAGGCAAAGGGGATAAGAGTGAGTGCTCAAATTACAGAGGTATAAGCTTGTTTAGTATTCTTGGGAAATTGTATGTGAGAGCATTGATTGAGAGGGTGAAGCCATGTACAGAGCATCAGATTGGGGAAGAGCAGTGTGGTATCAGAAGTTGTAGAGGATGTGTGGATCAGGTGTTCGCTTTGAAGAATATATGTGAGAAATACTTAGAAAAGTAAATGGATTTGTATGTAGCATTTATGGATCTGGAGAAGGCATATGATAGAGTTGATAGAGATGCTCTGTGGAAGGTATTAAGAATATATGGTGTAGGAGGCTGGTTGTTAGAAGCAGTGAAAAGTTTTTATCGAGGATGTAAGGCATGTCTACGAGTAGGATGAGAGGAAAGCGATTGGTTCTCAGTGAATGTCGGTCTGCGGCAGGGGTGCGTGATGTCACCATGGTTGTTTAATTTGTTTTTGGATGGGGTTGTTAGGGAGGTAAATGCAAGAGTTTTCGAGAGGGGCAAGTATGCAGTTTGTTGTGAATGAGAGAGCTTGGGAAGTGAGTCAGTTGTTGTTCGCTGATGATGCAGCTCTGGTAACTGATTCGGGTGAGAAACTGCAGAGGTTGGTGACTGAGTTTGGCAAAGTGTGTGAAAGAAGAAAGCTGAGAGTAAATGTGAATAAGAGCAAGGTTATTAGGTACAGTCGGGTTGAGGGACCAGTCAATTGGCAGGAAAGTTTGAATGGAGAAAAACTGGAGGAAGTGAAGTGTTTTAGATACCTGGGAGTGGATTTGGCAGCGGACGGAACCAGGGAAGCGGAAGCGAGTCACAGGGTGGGGAGGGGGCGAAGGTTCTGGGAGCTTTGAAGAATGTGTGGAAGGCGAGAATATTATCTCGGAAAGGAAAAATGGGTATGTTTGAAGGAATAGTGATTCCAACAATGTTATATAGTTGCGAGGCGTGGGCTATAGATAGAGTTGTGCGGAGGAGGGTGGATGTATTGGAAATGAGATGTTTGAGGACAATATGTGGTGTGAGGTGGTTTGATCGAGTAAGTAATAAAAGGGTAAGAAAGATGTGTGGTAATAAAATGAGTGTGTTTGAGAGAGGAGAAGAGGGTTTTTTGAAATGGTTTGGTCACATGGAGAGAATGAGTGAGGAAAGGTTGACAAAAAGGATATATGTGTCAGAGATGGAGGGAACGAGAAGTGGGAGACCAAATTGGAGGTGGAAAGACGGAGTGAAAAAGACTTTGAGCGATCGGGGCCTGAACATGCAGGAGGGTGAAAGGCGTGCAAGGAATAGAGTGAAATGGAACTATGTGGTATACCGGGGTCGACGTGCTGTCAATGGATTGAACCAGGGCATGTGAAGCGTCTGGGGTAAACCATGAAATGTTTAGTGTGGCCTGGGTGTGGAAAGGGAGCTGTGGTTTCGGTGTATTATACATGACAGCTAGAGAGTGAGTGTAAACGAATGGGGCCTTTGTTATCTTTTCCTAGCGCTACCTCGCGCACATGCTGGGGGAGGGGGTTGTCTTTTCATGTGTGGCGGGGTGGCGTCGGGAATGAATAAGGGCAGACAGTATAAATTATGTACATGTGTATATATGTATATGTCTGTCTATGTATATATATGTATACGTTGAAATGTACAGGTATGAATATGTGCGTGTGTGGACGTGTGTGCACATACATATGTATGTTGGTGGGTTGAGCCATTCTTACGTCTGTTTCCTTGCGCTACCTCGCTAACGCGGGGGACAGCGACAAAGTATGATAATGATAGAGAAGAAAAAAAAGTTTATATATATATATATATATATATATATATATATATATATATATATATATATATATATATATATATATATATATATATATATATATATACATATATATATATATATATATATATATATATATATATATATATATATATATATATATATATATATATATATATATATATATATATATATATATATGTATATATATATATATATATATATATATATATATATATATATATATATATATATATATATATATATATATATATATCCCTGGGGATAGGGGAGAAAGAATACTTCCCACGTATTCCCTGCGTGTCGTAGAAGGTGACTAAAAGGGGAGGGAGCGGGGGGCTGGAATTCCTCCCCTCTCAATCTTTTTTAATTTTCCAAAAGAAGGAACAGAGAAGGGGGCCAGGTGAGGATATTCCCTCAGTGGCCCAGTTCTCTGTTCTTAACGCTACCTCGCTAACGCGGGAAATGGCGAATAGTTTGAAAAAAAAAAAAGATATATATATATATATATATATATATATATATATATATATATATATATTATATATACTGATGAGACAATCTTCATTAGGGCATCTAGTCGCTCCTGCCTTATCAGCCACAACAATGAGGCAGTCAAGAAGTTGTGAGACAGGTTGTAAAGAAGTACATTTACAGTGTCTGAATTGTGGATGAATTGACCAAGCTAACTGTGACTGTGGGCAACATAGAGAAGTGTTAAATGACGTATGATAGTGGGGAATGCTCAACAGATGGCGCCCCAGGAGGATGGAACTCCCGCCTCTTTACCGAATATATAAGGTATTACACACACACACACACGCACACACACACACACACACACACACACACACACACTCAAACACAGACACACACACACACACACACACACACACACATATATATATATATATATATATATATATATATATATATATATATATATATATATATATATATATATATATATATATATATATTTAAGTCAAATTCTAAGTCTTTTGTTATCGTTTCTAACACCAGTGATAAAGGCTCTGTCTGTGAGCTGTGTTTCCGACACTCCTACAGATCATACCAAGTCATAACATGTGTGGTTATGACACCTCTCACCCGACCTTCATCAAGGTAAGCTGTGACCTTGCGTGTCGCTGTTGTCTTGACCCCTGACCTCGGGTATACTACTGCTGTGAAGATCCTTGACTCCTTGATATACCTCTGCTGTGATGACCCCCGACCCTTAGTATACTGCTGTTGTTGTAACCCCCGACCCTGAGCATATATTGAACATATTTGCATTTAAGTAATAAAAGGTTATCATGGCCAAATATTTTTCCTCATTTGCCATTTGCAATTCAACGGAATTCGTATGGCAGCTTATTTTTTTTTCATATCTTGTTAGCGATTTGTAGAACTTTGTGTCTATTGATATGAATATTCATTTGCAACCTATGAACCCAGTGCATCAGCTTATATATGTCAGTTTGAAGATGTGGACACTCAAGTTGATTTGTAGATATATTTCTCAGCTTAGGATCATCTGCGAATTTTGATAGCTTACAGTACAACCCGTTATTAATATGATTGATATATATGATGAAAAAACGGGTCGTAACGCTGATCCTTACGTCACAACACTTCTGACATCTAACCATTATGAGGTCTTTCCATTAATCCCAAGTCTTTGTTTACGGTCGATCAACCAATTTCCTATCCACGGAAGTACAACCCCATCAATACCATGTGACTTAATTTTTGCCAGTAACTTTTGATGTGGAACCTTATCGAATGTTTTTTTTTTTTAAAGATATAGACAGATGATATCAACAGGATTACTATCATCATTATTAAGTGGTCCTCTGAATGGCTTGCAGTTCATTATCGAATGATGGTTTCCTTAAGTTTTCCAACTACAAACGTGAATATCTTTGGATGATAACTTCCGGGCAGTCACCTATTACCTCTTTCTGAATACCGTTGTTACACTGGCAAATTTTCATTTATTTGGAACCTTTGCTGCAGCAAGAGATTTTTTGACAAGAGCTATCAAAGGCTTGATTATCTCAATTACAGCCTCTCTCATTGTCCTTGGATAAAACTTATCAGATCTTGCCGTTTTTATTTACTTGTATTCCATTTATTGCTGATAGCACCTCAAACTTTTCCGTCAGTTTGTTGCAGAATGTTCTCTTATCAATGAAATTAGATTTGGAACACGAGTTCTGTCTTCAATTTAATGGACCAACTGACTTGGTAATGATTCTCTTGCTTCTAACATAATTGTAAAACTTCTTGAGGTTTCTTTTGTTAATTTCGGCAACGTACGCTTGATAATGACGTTTCTTTTCGTGGTATATGTCCCTCAGTTTCTCTACGCAAATGTACATAACTTATTCCATCATGTTGGTCATTGGTCTTTTTGAGTTTCTTATGAGCTACTTTCTTTGACAACAGGCACTTCTTAAATTCACGGTTCCACCACCTTGGCTTCCTTTTGAAAATATTTCATCTAGTACGTATTGGCACATATTTTCCCTCTACTGCTTTTAAAGTTTTACTGAAGCTTTTCCAAGCTACGTTCACGTCAGTTTCATTGACAATAGTAACCTTAAACTGCTTGTCAAGAGCAATACGATCATGAAAATTTTCACGTTTGAGATCGAGTATCTTATTCTTTTGCGACTGCCAGGGTGGCTAACATTCCTTGCAGTGTTGAAAGTGACATAAAAAGTGACTTGTCATTGATCATTTATACCAAACTTTACTCCAGGTTCAGCGTTACGAACGAGATCCTCATTTGTAATCAGAAACAATCGAATATATTTTCGTCGCGAGCGGGATTCTCGGCTAGTTGGATTAAGGCACTGTCAAGCAAATATTGGTATAGTCTCCTCCCTCAGCGGCTGGAAAGGGATTCCCTCACTTGGATGCTTGGTATGTTAAGATTTTCCATGATGGAATCTTCTTAATTGCAAATTTCAACGAACTGATCATAAAATCTTTCGTCTGCCTCTGGTATCGGTACAGGGTGCCTATCAAGTACTTCTACTGTTATTGTCTTTCGAAATTAATCTACAGTTTGTACAAAAATGAAGTCGACATCCTTAACAGATACAGCATTTTTCCTTACGTGATTTAAAAGAGCTTCAAGGAAAAGCAAGACACCTCTCCTTACTTTATGTCTCTCATTACTGTTGAGGAAAGTGTACGCTGGAATGGCATAGTCGAGGAGAAAGTCTCTGTTATTGATCTCGAACCAAGATTTAGAAGGAGCAATAATATTATGATTCTTGTCTGCAATTCTGAAACTTTGTCTGATATTCTCTGAGACTGATATCGAAGGATACTGCTGGAGGAAGATGGGTCTGCTCCACATGAACGCACGTGCAGACTCACCAAAGTAGCCTACCAAGGCTCGCAGCTCACACTATATCTCGGTGTAATCCTTCCTTTATAAACGAGTCTCCCATTTGAAATCATTGGCTCTCATTTCTATCTCTTTTTTTTTCCAGATATTTCCTAGAGAGAATAAAGCCTCGAGTCACAGCCTCCGCTTGCGGACCAGATTCCGACGTCCTAAGGTGACCCAGTTGGCTCCGTCCACACCACCGGAGGGGGGTGGGGGAACGGACGGACGGACGGACGGACGGACGGGGGTCACATGACATCACGGTGTCCTCGATGGGGTGAGAAAGGAGGTGGCGCAATGTTGTTGATGTACGTCGTAAGTCTGATCTGAGGTTGTCCAGGTCAGGGGAGCAGCGGCCTGACGTTGAGGCCTCGAAGGGAACATAGGGATTCCAAGTGGAGCAGCGGAGGAGGTTCCACATACAGCACCTGAGAGGAGGTTCCAGATGCAGCACCTGGGGCGAGGTTCCTGATGCAGCACCTGGGGCCCTACATGCAGCACCTGGGGCGAGGTTCCTGATGCAGCACCTGGGGCTCTACATGCAGCACCTGGGGCGAGGTTCCTGATGCAGTACCTGGGGCCCTACATGCAGCACCTGGGGCCCTACATGCAGCACCTGGGGCCCTACATGCAGCACCTGGGGAGAGGTTCCTGATGCAGTACCTGGGGCCCTACATGCAGCACCTGGGGCGAGGTTCCTGATGCAGTACCTGGGGCCCTACATGCAGCACCTGGGGCCCTACATGCAGCACCTGGGGAGAGGTTCCTGATGCAGTACCTGGGGCCCTACATGCAGCACTTGGGGCCCTACATGCAGGACCTGGGGCCCTACATGCAGCACCTGGGGCCCTACATGCAGCACCTGGGGCGAGGTTCCTGATGCAGTACCTGGGGCCCTACATGCAGCACCTGGGGCCCTACATGCAGGACCTGGGGCCCTACATGCAGCACCTGGGGCCCTACATGCAGCACCTGGGGCGAGGTTCCTGATGCAGTACCTGGGGCCCTACATGCAGCACCTGGGGCCCTACATGCAGCACCTGGGGAGAGGTTCCACATACAGCACCTGGGGAGAGGTTCCACATACAGCACCTGAGAGGAGGTTCCAGATGCAGCACCTGGGGCGAGGTTCCTGATGCAGCACCTGGGGCTCTACATGCAGCACCTGGGGCGAGGTTCCTGATGCAGTACCTGGGGCCCTACATGCAGTACCTGGGGCCCTACATGCAGCACCTGGGGCTCTACATGCAGCACCTGGGGCGAGGTTCCTGATGCAGTACCTGGGGCCCTACATGCAGCACCTGGGGCCCTACATGCAGCACCTGGGGCCCTACATGCAGCACCTGGGGAGAGGTTCCTGATGCAGTACCTGGGGCCCTACATGCAGTACCTGGGGCCCTACATGCAGCACCTGGGGCTCTACATGCAGCACCTGGGGCGAGGTTCCTGATGCAGTACCTGGGGCCCTACATGCAGCACCTGGGGCCCTACATGCAGCACCTGGGGCCCTACATGCAGCACCTGGGGAGAGGTTCCTGATGCAGTACCTGGGGCCCTACATGCAGCACCTGGGGCGAGGTTCCTGATGCAGTACCTGGGGCCCTACATGCAGCACCTGGGGCGAGGTTCCTGATGCAGTACCTGGGGCCCTACATGCAGTACCTGGGGCCCTACATGCAGCACCTGGGGCTCTACATGCAGCACCTGGGGCGAGGTTCCTGATGCAGTACCTGGGGCCCTACATGCAGCACCTGGGGCCCTACATGCAGCACCTGGGGCCCTACATGCAGCACCTGGGGAGAGGTTCCTGATGCAGTACCTGGGGCCCTACATGCAGCACCTGGGGCCCTACATGCAGCACCTGGGGCTCTACATGCAGGACCTGGGGCCCTACATGCAGCACCTGGGGCCCTACATGCAGCACCTGGGGAGAGTTTCCTGATGCAGTACCTGGGGCCCTACATGCAGCACCCGGGGCGAGGTTCCTGATGCAGTACCTGGGGCCCTACATGCAGCACCTGGGGCCCTACATGCAGCACCTGGGGCCCTACATGCAGGACCTGGGGAGAGGTTCCTGATGCAGCACCTGGGGCCCTACATGCAGCACCTGGGGCCCTACATGCAGCACCTGGGGCCCTACATGCAGGACCTGGGGCCCTACATGCAGCACCTTGGGCCCTACATGCAGCACCTGGGGCCCTACATGCAGCACCTGGGGAGAGGTTCCACATACAGGACCTGGTTAGGAAGCTCGACGTCAACATATACTCACAATTTTCCTCCCATCATGTACGGAAGTGTCCTTTGAGCGACCAGTTCTCCATGGAAATACTAGCCGGGAGAGGGCGTTAGGGTCTTGCCACTTTGCATTATTTAGCCGACGAATGAACCAGATACATTGAACATACGACATCAGCATTATAAAGATGTTGCTTCCTTGACAAGCTCATGAGAAAGGAATGAGAGTTTATGAGGCAATCACTTCCCTACCACCAGCAAAGCGTGACTTATGTTCCGCTGAAATGTTAACGATAATATCACGTGTTCGGCGAATACCAATGTTTACAGAAAACCAGATGATTTTGGTGAATAACATCCCATCTTTGTGCAAGCAGTGTTTCTTATATATCATATTCTGTTTGCTGAACACTTCTCATTCAGCCAAATGC
Source organism: Panulirus ornatus (assembly GCF_036320965.1). Classification (NCBI taxonomy): domain Eukaryota; kingdom Metazoa; phylum Arthropoda; class Malacostraca; order Decapoda; family Palinuridae; genus Panulirus; species Panulirus ornatus. Next base: position 29,731,479 of record NC_092278.1, read on the forward strand.
ATCATGAAAAGTGTCCCATCGCATGAAACATTAGGCACGTCAATCAAAACAAGGAAAATATGAAGAATAAAATGACCTTCATAAAAACCAGAAAAAGGTGATGATTTCCGGTCTGTCCATAATACGTGGATCTGCAATATTAAGTCGCCACCAGACGCCCCGCTCCGAGTGCGTCTCGGTCTACAATTCCGCTTGTCGTGTCATTGTCTTAACCAGTGGCTTGTGTCGTGGTCACGAGTCGTCCCTCCCGCTCGTGAGTCACGGTCTTTATTTGTCGTTTATGGCGGCTGCCTTTCGTAACGCTCGCGGTATGTCGCTGCCCTTCGAGTGTCGCCTTGTCGCCCCTCCCACTGCGTGTCACGACCGATAAATGTCGTCCTACGTCCGTAGATCATGGCTCTCACTTGTCATGTTCTGCCCTCGTTAGGAAAGACTTGAGGCAGAAGATTTGTGAGATTAAAACGAAAGAGGAAAAGAAAAAAGAACGATCGATATTAGTAAAACTCGTCCCACTTCAGCGGTTGCAACCCGACACCCCCACACGGCCAAGCAAACAGTCTCTGCCTCTTGTGTTTCTTGCTTATCTTCGGCCGGGCTCAAGTGGAATGACGAAATATAATAACACAGAAAGAGGGTCACGTGCGGTGGCGCCGCCAAGCTGTTGAACTTGACCGATAGTGACGGGTGAGTCGTACACCGGCGCAGGAATGACGCCCCTGTGGTCTTCTCGAGAAAGTAGCGATGTGTGTGTGTCTGTGTGTGTGTCACCGCACGGGGCACAAGAGCATGAATATGACACCACACGAACCATGTATGTCTGTAGACCTTGTACATGATTGGAAACATTACTGAGGTTCATAAACCCTTTACAAGGAGAGCAATTATGTTTCGCTCTCCTGGCAAATGAAACATGGGATCATACGTGAAGTAATGTTGACTGCAGTGAACTTTCGATTACGTCCCAAGGTTAAGGGTACCTCACTGCCAGCAACAGTAAACATCATGTTCAGTAGATGACATGGACTTTGTATCTTGCTTGAGTCTACTAGTTATTGAGAACACAGTAGAGGAGTAAAGACACACACACACACACACATACCTGTGGCACCTGCAGGATCTCCAGCAGCTGGGTCATGGCACTCAGTTTTCAGAACGCCGACTTTCCAGCGTTCGGAGAGCGTGGACGGGTTTCCCCCAGTGGCCACATCTTTGCTTATACCAGTATGGCAATCTGCCGTTGTCACTGTGTCCTGCATCGCATTGTCTATAACTATCTATGCATCCCACAAATTCTACGTGTTGCCTCTCCTGTCTTGGGGTTTTTGCTCTCCTGGAATGTGATTTGGGTGTGGGCGCTCGGCTCCTCGAAGCATTATTATATCAACCGGGTGGCGCTACAAGAGCCAGTTCGTCCTGAACTCACCAAGGCGACCTCCTGGGTCCAGAGATAAGGTTCGTGTGGATCTGTGGGTGACTGCATCATCCCGAGTGCAAAGGACAGCTTCATCATCAGTTGAAAATGCTCACAGACTTGTGTTTTTACAAGAGTGTGGAGAGACTCCCGAAATATCTCGACGCACCTTTACTTAACCCCAACAGTTACTCTCTAGACCTTCATGTTATTCATGTGAATGCTTTACCAGTCTATTCACTCAGGTCGTAACGAATTTCCAGAGGAAAAAGATGTTGTGCAGATTGGTTTCAGGGCTCTCAGAACTGTTGCAGGGCACATACCCAATCATGGGACTGATTGGTACTAATGATTGGGACATTTCTGAGGTTCACAAACCCTTTACAAGGAGAGCAATCATGTTTCGCTCTCCTGGCAAATGAAACATGGGATTATACTTGAAGTAATGTTAACTGCAGTGAACTGAATGATTCACTGAATGATTCTCTATCAGACACCAGATTTAGTCTTATTAAGAACAACGGTATTAAAAGACCTGAAGACAAGGCAAACTGAAGTCTTGAAAAATCATGCTTGGCATTGCTAAAACCACTAGTATGAGCAACATGAGGGGAGAACTTGGTACACTCACCGTTAAGGACAGGACTTGGTATACCGAACGTTTACACAGCGTTCAGGACAGAACTGGGTATACCTAGCGATGAGGACAAAAGCAAGTATTCTTATCGCTGATGGCAGAACTTGGTATACCTAGCGATGAAAACAGAACTTGGTATACTTAGCGCTGATAACAGAACTTGGGATACCCTGCGTTAAGGATTGAACTAGGTACACCCAGCGTTGAAGACAGAACTTGGTATACCCTGCGTTGAGGACAGAATTTGGTAAACCCAGCGGTGAGGACAGAACTTGGTAAACCCAGCGGTGAAGATAGAACTTTGTAAACCCAACAGTGAGGACAGACCTTGGTAAACCCAGCAGTGAGGACAGAACTTGGTCAACCCAGCAGTGAGGACAGAACTTGGTAAACCCAACGGTGAGGACAGAACTTAGTAAACCCAGCAGTAAGTACAGAACTTGGTAAACCCAACGGTGAGGACAGAACTTAGTAAACCCAGCAGTAAGTACAGAACTTGGTAAACCCAACGGTGAGGACAGAACTTAGTAAACCCAGCAGTGAGGACAGAACTTGGTAAAGCCAGCAGTGAGGACAGAACTTAGTAAACCCAGCGGTCAGGACAGAACACTTGAAATCAGTCACATGACATGACTCAAGCCTCTCTCTGGTGATTCAGAGGATAATGCTGTCTCCACAGAACTGGGCTATATACATCATAAAACGTACTGAAATAGACGGGTCGAAGTAACAACCCCCTCACATGATAATGTCTGGGGCACATCAACTGGACAGAAGCAAGCATATCCTACCTCACTGAAGGATAACCTCCCTTTGACATCACCACCCCTGCCCATCCACCTATGAAGCAAGTCAGCCACAATCCTCATCTTCAACACCTGGCATACAACCAGTGTTCTCTGAACATATACAAGAACTCCAGAATGAAAATGAAATAGTCCAGTGCCTTAATGCTGACGGCTCACTCAACTCCGACATTGGAAGGGTAGGAAGTGCTGCCACTGCTAGTCGGGCAAATGGTCATAGATTTGGGAAGAATGTTTGAATGTTAGAAGTCTTAAAAACTGTAATCAAGAAGGAACAAATAGTTCGATATAAAGCATTAGGGGCAGACGCGAGTAGGTGTTAGAGGACCCATTTTCCATCACTATGTGTCAGTTAAGACACGTACATGGATATGGTAACAAGACTACACCTACCATCAGTAGATTAAAAGTAGGCTATAGTTTACTATAGCCTGGCTGCCTAGAGACAGTTTGTGGTCAGGACGCACGGTAAAGTCTTCGACTTTGAAAAAAATAGAACCTTTTATGTAAGATGCAAACATATCCTTCAAGAAATGGCACAATATCTTATGGTTGATAATAAGAAACCTGAAATTATGATATTGTATGATACTGATATTCTTATCAAAGAGACAACTCTACTATATAATGAACAGTTTGCGTCATACTTGTCTACCTACAGACAATGATCCTTTATGACTTCATTTGCGAAATCGCTCCCATGATACACATGAGGTGTACAGTATGATAACTGCTGGTCTGCTCCCTCAATGTTCCCTCACCATTAGGTCACCGCACGTCCTTATGGCTATACACCAGGTCAGGTTCCTCAGCAATGGGGTCATTTCATGTCACTATGACCACACGCTAGGTCAGGTTCCTCTCCAGTAGGTCACTACACATTAGTGTGGATACACGCCAGGTCAGGTTTCTCGCCAGTGGGTCACTACACATTAGTGTGGATACACGCCAGGTCAGGTTTCTCGCCAGTGGGTCACTACACATTAGTGTGGATACACGCCAGGTCAGGTTCCTCGCCAGTGGGTCACTACACATCCGAATGACCACACACTAGGTCAGGTTCCTCAGCAATGGGGTCATTTCATGTCACTATGACCACACACTAGGTCAGGTTCCTCGTCAGTGCGTCACTACACGTTCGCATGACCACCTACCAGGTCAGGTTCCTCACCGGCGCGTCATTACACATTAAGTTGCCATATACCAACTCAAGCTCCTCACCAGTGAGTAACACATCTGCATGACCATACACGCATATCAGGTTCCTCGCCAGTGGGCCACTACAAGTCATTCTGACCATACGCCAAGTCAGATCCCTCACCAGTGTGCCACTGCACATCTTTATGGCCATATGCTATGTCAGGTTCATCGCCAGTGCGTCATTACAGGTCCGTTTGACCACTCACTAGGTCAGCTTTTTCGCCAGTGGGTTACTACACGTCCGTATGATCACACACCAGGTCAGGTTCCTCTCATCAGTAAGTCACTACACATCCTTATGATCACTCACCAGGTCAGCTTTTTCGCCAGTGGGTTACTACACGTCCGTATGATCACACACCAGGTCAGGTTTCTCGCCAGGCCTCATTAACACATCAGTATGGCCACACGCCAGGTGAGGTACCTCGCCAGGCCGTCATAACACATCAGTATGGCCACACGCCAGGTGAGGTACCTCGCCAGGCCTCATTAACACATCAGTATGGCCACACGCCAGGTGAGGTACCTCGCCAGGCCGTCATAACACATCAGTATGGCCACACGCCAGGTGAGGTGCCTCGTCAGGCCGTCTTAACACATCAGTATGGCCACACGCCAGGTGAGGTGCCTCGCCAGGCCGTCATAACACATCAGTATGGCCACACGCCAGGTGAGGTGCCTCGCCAGGCCGTCATAACACATCAGTATGGCCACACGCAGGTGGGCGACACATCAGTATGGCCACACGCCAGGTGAGGTGCCTCGTCAGGCCGTCTTAACACATCAGTATGGCCACACGCCAGGTCAAGATCCTCTCCAGTGCGTCTCGGCGCGTCACTATGGCCACACGCCAAATCACGTACCTCGCCAGCACTGCAGCGCACCGGGCGGCGGGTCCAGCTAAGGTGTCACAATGTTTACGTTCCGGCAAATAGGTTTAAACTTATAAGCGTTCACAAACGTAGTATTAAATTTCTATATCTTCCTCGCATGCGTATCCTTTTATCATTACTGAAAAAAAGAAAGAGTCTCAGTTAAGAACTACAAAGGTTATTTATAGTGACAGCAACAGGAGAACGTGTGAGAAAAGAGATAAGAGATTTGTAGTTATTTCCCCCTCTAAGCGTGGCTGGATGCACCATGATAGATATTTGCATTTACTTTATTAACTCTCTCTCTCTCTCTCTCTCTCTCTCTCTCTCTCTCTCTCTCTCTCTCTCTCTCTCTCTCTCTCTCTCTCTCTCTCTCTCTCTCTCTCTCTCTCTCTCTCTCTCTCTCTCTCTCTCTCTCTGTCTGTCTCTGTCTGTCTGTCTCTGTCTGTCTGTCTGTCGGTCTTTCTCTCTGTCTATCTGTCTATGTCTCTCTGTCTATCTGTCTATCTGCCTGTCTGTCTGTCCGTCTCTCCAGTATTCTAAGGTAGTCAGCAGCAGGTGTGAGACAGAGAGGAGGTGCGGGGTGATGGTCCGGGAGGCTGGGTGGCCGATGTCCAACACATGCATTATGGACTTGACCCATGACGTGCCTGCGCCTTACGGTCCATTGTGCGAAATGTGTTTAATCTCTCTCTCTCTCTCTCTCTCTCTCTCTCTCTATCTCATAAATATATATATATATATATATATATATATATATATATATATATATATATATATATATATATATATATATAAGTATATAT
>NC_092278.1:29739710-29744710 GCF_036320965.1 Panulirus ornatus
CCAAAAGAAGGAACAGAGAATTGGGCCAGGTGAGGGTATTCCCTCAAAGGCCCAGTCCTCTGTTCTTAATGCTACCTCGCTAACGCGGGAAATGGCGAATAGTTTAAAAGAAAAAAGAAAAATATATATATATATATATATATATATATATATGTAAATTTCGTTCCTTTTTTTCCATGCATATTCGCCCTTTCCCGCGTTTGCGAGGTAGCATGAAGAACAGAGGACTGAGCCCTAGAGGAAATATCCTCACTTGGACCCCTTTTCTGTTTCCACTTTTGGAAAATCAAAAACGGAAGGGGAGGATTTCCAGCCTCCCGCTCCCTCCCACTTTAGTCACCTTCCACAACACGCAGGGAATACGTGGGAAGTATTCTTTCTCCCTTATCCCCCAGGGGAATAAGCGGTGGCTGGAAAACTTCCCCTCCCGCTCTAAATTTTCCAAAAGAAAACAGGGAACAGAGAAGGGGGCCAAGAGAGGTTTTGCCCATCTAAGGCTCAGTCCTCGTGTTCATATACCTCCACGTTTGACAGTAAGTTAAGTAAAATTGCTATTTACTTGCAATGTGAACCTGATGGGATTTGACCAGTCTAGATCCCGTTGCTCATGGACGTGAGACAAAGGGTATTCGATTACTCGTAATCGAATAGTCATTTCCCTATTAGGGGCGACCATAGCCTAGTCGTTAACGTTCACAACCACCATGCAAAAGGTCCTGGTTCGAATCGTTGCTGTTGGAGGACCTTTTATGTCAGTTTTCCTGGCGCTACCTTGCTGAAGTATGGGGTAACGATGCTGTTTCCTATGGGGCGAGGTGGCGCCGAAATTAGATGAAGGCAAGCAAGTATGAATATGTACAAGTGTATATATGTGTATGTCTGTGTATGTATATGTATGTATGTACATATATTGATATGTGTATGTATATGCATGCATACGTGCGTTTATGGGCGTTCATATATATATACTCCTGAAACAGGAGTTGTGGGAGTATGTGATAGAATGTAAGAAAGTAAATTCTCGATTAATATGGGTAAAATTGAAAGTTGATGGAGAGAGGTGGGTGATTATTGGTGCATATGCACCTGGGCATGAGAAGAAAGATCATGAGAGGCAAGTGTTTTGGGAGCAGCTAAATGAGTGTGTTAGCGGTTTTGATGCACGAGACCGGGTTATAGTGATGGGTGATTTGAATGCAAAGGTGAGTAATGTGGCAGTTGAGGGAATAATTGGTATGCATGGGGTGTTCAGTGTTGTAAATGGAAATGGTGAAGAGCTTGTAGATTTATGTGCTGAAAAAGGACTGATGATTGGGAATACCTGGTTTAAAAAGCGAGATATACATAAGTATACTTATGTAAGTAGGAGAGATGGCCAGAGAGCGTTATTGGATTACGTGTTAATTGACAGGCGTGCGAAAGAGAGACTTTTGGATGTTAATGTGCTGAGAGGTGCAACTGGAGGGATGTCTGATCATTATCTTGTGGAGGCTAAGGTGAAGATTAGTATGGGTTTTCAGAAAAGAGGAGTGAATGTTGGGGTGAAGAAGGTGGTGAGAGTAAGTGAGCTTGGGAAGGAGACCTGTGTGGGGAAGTACCAGGAGAGACTGTGTACAGAATGGAAAAAGGTGAGAACAATGGAAGTAAGGGGAGTGGGGGAGGAATGGGATGTATTTAGGGAATCAGTGATGGATTGCGCAAAAGATGCTTGTGGCATGAGAAGAGTGGGAGGTGGGCTGTTTAGAAAGGGTAGTGAGTGGTGGGATGAAGAAGTAAGAGTATTAGTGAAAGAGAAGAGAGAGGCATTTGGACGATTTTTGCAGGGAAAAAATGCAATTGAGTGGGAGAAGTATAAAAGAAAGAGACAGGAGGTCAAGAGAAAGGTGCAAGAGGTGAAAAAAAGGGCAAATGAGAGTTGGGGTGAGAGACTATCAGTAAATTTTAGGGAGAATAAAAAGATGTTCTGGAAGGAGGTAAATAGGGTGCGTAAGACAAGGGAGCAAATGGGAACTTCAGTGAAGGGCGTAAATGGGGAGGTGATAACAAGTAGCGGTGATGTGAGAAGGAGATGGAATGAGTATTTTGAAGGTTTGTTGAATGTGTCTGATGATAGAGTGGCAGATATAGGGTGTTTTGGTCGAGGTGGTGTGCAAAGTGAGAGGGTTAGGGAAAATGATTTGGTAAACAGAGAAGAGGTAGTAAAAGCTTTGCGGAAGATGAAAGCCGGCAAGGCAGCAGGTTTGGATGGTATTGCAGTGGAATTTATTAAGAAAGGGGGTGACTGTATTGTTGACTGGTTGGTAAGGTTATTTAATGTATGTATGACTCATGGTGAGGTGCCTGAGGATTGGCGGAATGCGTGCATAGTGCCATTGTACAAAGGCAAAGGGGATAAGAGTGAGTGCTCAAATTACAGAGGTATAAGTTTGTTGAATATTCCTGGTAAATTATATGGGAGGGTATTGATTGAGAGGGTGAAGGCATGTACAGAGCATCAGATTGGGGAAGAGCAGTGCGGTTTCAGAAGTGGTAGAGGATGTGTGGATCAGGTGTTTGCTTTGAAGAATGTATGTGAGAAATACTTAGAAAAGCAAATGGATTTGTATGTAGCATTTATGGATCTGGAGAAGGCATATGATAGAGTTGATAGAGATGCTCTGTGGAAGGTATTAAGAATATATGGTGTTGGAGGCAAGTTGTTAGAAGCAGTGAAAAGTTTTTATCGAGGATGTAAGGCATGTGTACGTGTAGGAAGAGAGGAAAGTGATTGGTTCTCAGTGAATGTAGGTTTGCGGCAGGGGTGTGTGATGTCTCCATGGTTGTTTAATTTGTTTATGGATGGGGTTGTAAGGGAGGTAAATGCAAGAGTCCTGGAAAGAGGGGCAAGTATGAAGTCTGTTGGGGATGAGAGAGCTTGGGAAGTGAGTCAGTTGTTGTTCGCTGATGATACAGCGCTGGTGGCTGATTCATGTGAGAAACTGCAGAAGCTGGTGACTGAGTTTGGTAAAGTGTGTGGAAGAAGAAAGTTGAGAGTAAATGTGAATAAGAGCAAGGTTATTAGGTACAGTAGGGGTGAGGGTCAAGTCAATTGGGAGGTGAGTTTGAATGGAGAAAAACTGGAGGAAGTGAAGTGTTTTAGATATCTGGGAGTGGATCTGTCAGCGGATGGAACCATGGAAGCGGAAGTGGATCATAGGGTGGGGGAGGGGGCGAAAATTTTGGGAGCCTTGAAAAATGTGTGGAAGTCGAGAACATTATCTCGGAAAGCAAAAATGGGTATGTTTGAGGGAATAGTGGTTCCAACAATGTTGTATGGTTGCGAGGCGTGGGCTATGGATAGAGATGTGCGCAGGAGGATGGATGTGCTGGAAATGAGATGTTTGAGGACAATGTGTGGTGTGAGGTGGTTTGATCGAGTAAGTAACGTAAGGGTAAGAGAGATGTGTGGAAATAAAAAGAGCGTGGTTGAGAGAGCAGAAGAGGGTGTTTTGAAATGGTTTGGGCACATGGAGAGAATGAGTGAGGAGAGATTGACCAAGAGGATATATGTGTCGGAGGTGGAGGGAACGAGGAGAAGAGGGAGACCAAATTGGAGGTGGAAAGATGGAGTGAAAAAGATTTTGTGTGATCGGGGCCTGAACATGCAGGAGGGTGAAAGGAGGGCAAGAAATAGAGTGAATTGGAGTCATGTGGTATACAGGGGTTGACGTGCTGTCAGTGGATTGAAGCAAGGCATGTGAAGCGTCTGGGGTAAACCATGGAAAGCTGTGTAGGTATGTATATTTGCGTGTGTGGACGTGTGTATGTACATGTGTATGGGGGGGGGGGGGGGGTTGGGCCATTTCTTTCGTCTGTTTCCTTGCGCTACCTCGCAAACGCGGGAGACAGCGACAAAGTATAAAAAAAAAAAAAAAAAAAAAATATATATATATATATATATATATATATATATATATATATATATGCAGGAGGGTGAAAGGAGGGCAAGGAATAGAGTGAATTGGAGCGATGTGGTATACCGGGGTTGACGTGCTGTCAGTGGATTGAATCAAGGCATGTGAAGCGTCTGGGGTAAACCATGGAAAGCTGTGTAGGTATGTTTAGTTGCGTGTGTGGACGTATGTATATACATGTGTATTGGGGTGGGTTGGGCCATTTCTTTCGTCTGTTTCCTTGCGCTACCTCGCAAACGCGGGAGACAGCGACAAAGCAAAAAAAAAAAAAAAAAAAAAAAAAAAAAAAAAAATATATATATATATATATATATATATATATATATATATATGTATATGTGTGTGTGTGTGTGTGTGTGTGTGTGTGTGTGTGTTCGAGACAGATATGTTTGTCGCTATACAATTTGTCTTGTGTTGCGTTTCCAAATTCTGTGAAAAGAATGTGTGGGTGCAAGAAGCCAAAAGTTTCAGCTGAAGTGCTTGATGCGATGTGATGATACGGGACCCTCAGCCTGCACGAGGCCTCCCAGACTTTATTGACAGATATCCCATAAAGGTGGACACCAACGTAGTGTCAACCACAGCAAGTCTGGAAGGAGAGAGAGACAACGTCAATTTGTATGATAAGAGGAGGTGCAGATGTCGTGGAAGGGGACCTTACGTCTGCATCTGTTTCTCTCCACATTGATGGGAAATTAGAGGTAACAAGAGATTGGTTATTTTGGGGAGAGAAATGCTTCCATGGACAGGTATCGTTTCCCACTACCTGTGTAGGTCGGGTGCTCCCTTACTACCTGGGCAAGGACTGGTCCCCATGGCCTTGGAAGACCATCATGTCCCCAAGACCAGGGAAGACCATTAGTTCTCCATGGCTAGGGAAGACCATCAGGTTCCAAGACCTGGTGAGACCATTAGTTCTCCATGACTAGGGAAGACCATCAGGTCCCCTTGACCTGAGGAAATCAAGTTCCTCAGATCTATGGTGGCCAGCAGGTCCTCACGACCTAGGAAGGTCAGGTCTCCGGGGTCAGGAGAGGTCACCAAATT
>NC_092278.1:29747210-29757210 GCF_036320965.1 Panulirus ornatus
AGTTGACTATGTCAACCCTCGCGAGGGAATATATGATCAGATAACGAGGACAATTATGGGGGAAGGAACGGCCTGAAGGAGCGATCTCTCCGTCCCATGGCGGAATGGGAGCAAAAGGTACAGGTTCGTGACCCGCCCTCACGCCTGGCTCACGAGGGAGGCACGAGCCATGGACGATAATGGAGGGTCGGGCTGGGCAAGTGTCCCTCCCTCTCCTCCTCCTCCTCCTTCTCCTTCTCCTCCTCCTCCTCTTCCTCCTCCTCCCCCTCCTCCCTACATCCTACCACCTCGAGGTATCGGCCAAGACGAACTTGAGCTATGGTAAGGAATTTTGGCGCACTTGGAACTATGTTAGAGAAATTCGGCGCACCAGCCAGTAACTAATTGCGCCCACCGTCAGCCATAGACGTGGCCCAAAGTGATGGGTGACCTTTGGTGACAGGGGCAAAAGCCAAAGAAAAGCAAAAAGGAGAAAAAGGAAATCCTCTAATGTATCTTACATACTATACACGAGATAAATCCACAGGAAACAGAGAGACAAGAGACGTTAAGCTAACATCTATTTCTCAAGACGTCTTTGGAAATAGCGAAAGCTTAGTGTCTCTGTCTTTCAGCTTGCTGTGGGTTTATCTGCATCTAATCTCCTCCGTGCCACTGTGGTTAGTCTAATACTATACACTACTAAATTCTTATTCTTTCATCTTTTTATTTTAAGTGACTAAATTTCCTTTTGCAAATAACTGAACCTGAAACTTTTTTCCCTGACTCATCCCGTTTTCTTTAGTCTGTTCGTGAGTTATGATTGATTCGCTAAATGTTGTTACGTTCTTGGACGCCTCACTGCGTTTTTAATTTTCCAAAAGAAAGAACAGAGAGGTGGGCCAAGTGAGGATATTCCCTCTAAGGCTCAGTCCTTTGTTCTTAACGCTACTTCGCTGATACGTGTTAAGACGAATATATATATATATATATATATATATATATATATATATATATATATATATATATATATATATATATGTGTGTGTGCACTTTCGTGTAATAATCACATCATCAGGGGAGATACAAGTAAGAAAAATAACAGTCAGTTGATATACAACGAAGGTTAGGTTAGGTTAGGTTAGGTTAGGTTAGGACGCCATTTGGTGATATCACAAGGAAAAGGAAACGATACAAGTTACCAAATGCATTTTCATGTAATGAGTACATCGTCAGGGGAGATACAAGAATGAGAAAAAGACTTAGGACAGTCAATCTATACTCAAAAAAGATGCGGAGCTAAAACGCCGTTGGTACGCGAGTGTTTCCATCCTGTGGTGTTACAGTCTGGCACATATCCTGTCAGGAAAATTCATGATGTGGACAAGACAAGGAACTGTTTACAATTTCTGCCTACGACAAAGCTATCAAGGTTGTAAAGACCTTCGTTAATATTCATGTTACAATTCTTTATGAATCTAATAAGAGGAGATTCAATGATATTTCTTTTTATGAAGGAGTTACAGTTAATAGCTGAATTAGCATACTCCACTCAATACAATGGTCATAAATTTTGACATGATTAGACACAGTGTTTGATTCTTATCCTGTTCTTATACTATATTTATGTTGCTTGAGTCTAACATGGAGATCCTTGCTAGTCTGCTCAATCTATAATATATTACGGCTTTAACAAGGTATTCTGTAGAATTTTCCTGTGAGTCTTTCATTAAGATATTCTTTATAGCATTGTTATTGCTGAAAGCTACATTTACATGAAAGGATTTAAGTAACCTGGGGAGTAACATAGAATTATCACTAAATGGGAGAACCAAAAGATTCTTGGTTTCAAGGGGAGTTTTGGGGTTAACTCTCTCTCTCTCTCTCTCTCTCTCTCTCTCTCTCTCTCTCTCTCTCTCTCTCTCTCTCTCTCTCTCTCTCTCTCTCTCTCTCTCTCTCTCTCTCTCTCTTTATATATATATATATATATATATATATATATATATATATATATATATATATATATATATATATATATATATATATATATATGTATACTATCCCTGGGGATAGGGGAGAAAGAATACTTCCCACGTATTCCCCTGCGTGTCGTAGAAGGCGACTGAAAGGGAAGGGAGCGGGGGGCTGGAAATCCTCCCCTCTCGTTTTTTTTTTTTTTTTTAATTTTCCAAAAGAAGGAAATAGAGGGGGGCCAGGTGAGGATATTTCCTCAAAGGCCCAGTCCTCTGTTCTTAACGCTACCTCGCTATCGCGGGAAATGGGGAATAGTTTGAAAGAAAGAAAAAGATATATATATATATATATATATATATATATATATATATATATATATATATATATATATATTATCGTCAGAAAATACCTGACACTTACAAGCATGATTCGACATGTACACATTCATTCGTCCGTGTGGTAAACATGTTCAGCCACTCTGCATCTCACCGAGGCCTCCGTGTTCGTGATGACATGTCAGACCCTCCTTAGCACACGTTCACCACACCAGGCGACGTGCGTTTTTCTCCTTCATCGAATTCCATAGCCATAAGAGACTGTCTCTGTGAGCAGTTAGCAGTTGTGCTCACAAGCTTTGTATGATAATGGTTGTCGTAGGCCATCCAGGAAATCAGTCACGTCTATGTTGTACCAGACGAGCAACAGATGTCTATCTTTTTATTGGATGCATGGGCAGCTGAAGCGCAAAATAAGCCATTATAGTGACCGTGGAGCAACAGACAGACGTAAGGCAACTATACTAGTGGCTATGGGGGCAGCAGAAACGCAGAATAAGTTATTTTAGTGACTATTGGGCAAAAGAAACAAAACAAAAACCATTTAAGTGACCATGGGGGCAGCAGAAACACACGAAAAACATATTAGTGACCATGTAGCAGAGGAAACCCAAAAGAAACCATATTAGTGACCATGTAGCAGAGGAAATCTAAAAGAAACCATATTAGTGACCATGAAACAGCAGAAACCCAAATGAGACCATAGGGACAGCAGACACAAAAGAGAAACCATATCAGTCGCCATGGAGTCAGCAGATGCACAAGAGAACACAGGAGAAGCCGCATTGTGACAAGACGGGCAACAGGAACTCAAAAGAAATCATATTGATGATCATGGTGGCAGCAGAGACATCAAAAGAACTAAACTAGTGACCATAGATGCAGCAGAAACACGGGACAACAGAAACACAAAAGACACAATCTCAGTAACCATTGTGCAGCAGAAATACAAGGAAACCATATGAGTGAGCACAGAGGCAGCAGACACACAAGAGAAGCCATATTGTAACCAGTGGGGCAGCAGAAACACCAAAGGAACTAGACTAGTGACCATAGGGAAACAGAAACACACACACACACACACACACACACACACACACACACACACACACACACACACACAAAGATACAGGATGGCCACGGGGGCAACAGGAATAAAAAAGAAAACCCACTTAATGACCATGTGAGGAGCAGAAACACCCAAGGAACCAGACAACAGATACGTAAGAATGCCACATTAACGACTATCATTTACTGATTTTGTTCCCAAGTGACCCAAGCTTTTGGTCACATGTTGTCCCGGATTCCTTATCAACTCAGCCACCGACTGAATTTGTGGCGGAAAATTGTGCTGAGCTTTAATGGGACCCTTCGTATGACTTGCACCACCGGTCGTTTATGAATGACCACCGAATCCTCACTCAGTGGGTTGTTATGAGTCGCCCCAGAAGTATAGAGGAAGGTAGTTGACCCTCTGTGTTTACCCTCTCGGCTAGAGTACGATGGTTCGATCCTCGTATATAAAGACACGAGCTTTGAACGTGAATGACACGACCCTTCGTATGATGGCCAAGGGTTCAAAGAGTTAGGTCGTACTGTCGTGTTCAAGGGTCGTACTGTCGTGTTCAAGGGTTGTGCCGTCGTGTTCAAGGGTCGTACTGTCGTGTTCAAGGGTCGTGCTGTTGTGTTCAAGGGCCGAACAAAATCGTCGTGCTCAAGGGATCGTCCCGTCGTGCTCAAAGGCCGACCCGCAGTGCTCAAGGGTCGTACCGTCGTGCTGTGTGTGTGTGTGTGTGTGTGTGTGTGTGTGTGTGTGTGTGTGTGTGTGTGTGATTCATGTTTGTGTGTTACGGGGAGAGAGTTTTACATATGTGTTGCCTCGTCTCCTGACCTTGTATATTGTGTACCATATATACCATATGCGCCACTTGTATTATATGTGTTTGTCTGCAAATTATGGAGTTTATTCCCTAGTAGATGATAATATTGTTTATATTTCTTTTAATTCTGTCTCATCCTCATTACATCAACATGGCAACATACCAACTTCGGAGTAGGTCTAGGTCCTCTTGTAAGTGCATGCAATCCTGCTTTCTTTTCATTTCCTTCAAGACCTTTGCGTCATCTGCAAACAGACTCAGGCAGTAGTCCATACCATCTGGTAAGTTGTTCACACAGATCCAGAAGAGTAACGATCCCAGAAGAGTGACCTTCACTCATTTTGAGAAAGTTCCTCTGATATGAGGCTTTTGTTCCTTCCTGCTGAGATAATTGGAAGAGTCTCCTCCATTTCTAAGTCGGATGATCTATCTCCACAATCATGCCCCCATGATGTCAAGTGCTTCCTGGCAGTCATATACAAACGGTACGTCCAGGTTTCCCTCTTGTCTGTGACAGAGCTCCTTCACTCGTAGAAATCTGTAAAGACTTGTTACACTTGACCTCCTTTCCCTTAAAAGTATTTCCTCTCTCTTTGATAATTTCTCATCCGTAGGAAGTCATCCATTTGGTTTCTGATTATCTTTTTCAAGAAATTTACAGACCAGAGTTGGGAGACGCCTTTTCTGTCCTTCTTTCCGACAGATGGGCATGACGTTTGCCTTCATCTTCTCCCTCAACACTTTACTTTTCTCCTGCGATATATTGAACAGTATCACCAGATATGTGTCGGGGTATCTGTACTCATGGTTGACTTTCATCAGGACCATGAGCCCTATATGGGTCGATGCCCTTTAGTATTCTGTGAATGCCTTTTCCAGATGTGTCAGTGTTGCCCAAAACCTCCTCCACATTCCATCTTCCTATCGCTGGAGCTAAAGTGACTTCCACTGTGAAAACTCTTCTAAACTTGTTATTCATTTCCTCACAAATTCTTACGTCATCTTGTGCAACTCTCTCCTTTGAAGCCCTTTGTCTGATTATCTCCTCTTTAAATAATTTACCTCTGGTAGATTTATAGAAAAGTTTTGGATTCGCTCTTGCCTTGTCCACAACATTTTCTGTTCATATTTTCTTTGTTCCTCTTTTCTTATCTTTACTTTCTTGTTCCTCTAAGAAAGCAGGCTAGCTAGGGGCCTCTCCTATATCCCGGTCACAGAACAACTCGAGACTTCCATGTTTTCTGACATCTTTAGTTAGGCCATTCATCCCTCTTTCTTACGTGACCTTCCTTCTGTACTTGAGCCTAGAAGTATCAGTGGTCCTATTCCTTCATTATAGATTTCACAGAATCTTTAACCACAACACACTGTCTCCAGGCTACAGAACCCCGTATCCCAGAGGTCTGCATAGTCTCCATAATCATATCTTGTCTTCGAATCCTGTCTTACCTCTGCTCTTTTAACTTCCTCTCTTACCACATAATCAAGCTCAAGCATTACTTGATCCAATGTTCTGATTGGCGGATCATACACGATATTCTCATTATCCAGGCTGGTGCGTGTGAAGATATGATCTAATGATGATGGTGTATTAGTCTCTCTCATGCTAGCGTGTTCACTGACACGCTGGTATGGGACATTTTTTTCCCCGTACATACTCAAGGAACTCGAGTCTCCATGATTCCCTATAAACCATGAGACTCCGTATTCCTCCAGTATATCTCTTTATGACTGACAGTCCCCCTTGTCACAACTCCTCCGAGAATTATGTGTTTTACCGCTTTATGTACATACCATCCTGATTGTTCCTTCGTTATTTGTCGTCATTTTTGTTCTGGGTCGCTACAGTTCTTTGGAATGAGCACTACTATGCACTTCTTTGCCACAGCTACTCTTCTCTTTATGCATTGTCTGAATGGACCGTCAACTGCTACTTCTTGTAATTTATGTGTATCTCTCCTCCTCTTCTGTCTTCTCTCTCCTTTTCCTTACTATCATGTACGCCTCTGGGTAGAACGAGTGAGATATTATCCCTTTAGTAAGGACTGTGTGTGTGTGTGTGTGTGTGTGTGTGTGTGTGTGTGTGTGACTACTATTTGTGTGTCAAGGGGAGAGAGTTTTACACTCTGAACCTTGTATTTTTATATACCATGTCTTTACTGTTACATATGAGTGTATACATACACATACACCCTAGCCTAGTAATGGTACCACTTCATCGACCACCCCCGAGGGGAGGATGAACACTAGGGTTGGGTGTGGGCCAACCACCACGCCCAGGAATCGACCTCTGGTCTAGCCCGTTCTGTCTTGTGGTCAATAACGCATCAAGGAGGCCCTTGTTTGTGTATATGTGTGCGTTAGATAAGCAAATGTAACGTAATACAGTACCATATACGATGATTCCGAGGATATACACAACTACAATCATCTTGTGTAGGGGAAGCTTTCTTATCCCTAGTGTGTGACGTTAGTGGTCAGCACGAGAACAGTAAGACCTGGTGGCGGGTTCGACGAACTTCTCTCCTCGACAACAGGTCAGGCAAGGCCATCAGCCTCTCGTGACCGTATTTTTTTTTTTTTTTTTCGAGCGATAATGGCTCGAGCGATAACATGTTCCAGTCAAGGCCAATCCGGGCGAGGAGAAGATATAGTATGAGAGAAAGGATGGTAAAAGATTAATTAGAACACATTTAACTTCAGTAATTTTGATTAAAAGTGATTAATCAGAGCACCTCTGAATCAATTAATCTTGATTAAAAGTGATCCATCTTGATTAAATCATTTAAAATATACGACCATCAGGGCTCCTCAGGTGTTTGTTAACATTTTTCTTGACTAAAGGTTGAGAGGTTAAAGGAAGAAGGAAAGACGAAGGAAGGAAGAGAACTCCACCGCTCAGCTGACCAGGGCTGACCCAAGGAAGATGGACGAGCCATCATAATGGTCAGTCCTCCCGTGCCACGAGTCGCAGGTGTGATGGATGAGGTCATAACATCAGCAGGTGTGATGGTTGAGGTCATAACATCAGCAGGTGTGGTGGTTGAGGTCATAACATCAGCAGGTGTGATGGTTGAGGTCATAACATCAGCAGGTGTGATGGATGAGGTCATAACATCAGCAAGTGTGATGGTTGAGGTCATAACATCAGCAGGTGTGGTGGATGAGGTCATATCATCAGCAGGTGTGGTGGATGAGGTCATATCATCAGCAGGTGTGGTGGATGAGGTCATAACATCAGCAGGTGTGGTGGATGAGGTCATAACATCAGCAGGTGTGATGGATGAGGTCATAACATCAGCAGCTGTGGTGGATGAGGTCATAACATCAGCAGGTGTGATGGATGAGGTCATAACATCAGCAGGTGTGGTGGATGAGGTCATAACATCAGCAGGTGTGATGGTTGAGGTCATAACATCAGCAGGTGTGGTGGATGAGGTCATAACATCAGCAGGTGTGGTGGATGAGGTCATAACATCAGCCGTTGTGATGGATGAGGTCATAACATCAGCAGGTGTGGTGGATGAGGTCATAACATCAGCAGGTGTGGTGGATGAGGTCATAACATCGGCAGGTGTGGTGGATGAGGTCATAACATCAGCAGGTGTGGTGGATGAGGTCATAACATCAGCAGGTGTGGTGGATGAGGTCATAACAGCAGCAGGTGTGGTGGATGAGGTCACAACATCAGCAAGTGTGATGGATGAGGTCATAACAGCAGCAGGTGTGGTGGATGAGGCTACAACATCAGCAAGTGTGATGGATGAGGTCACAACATCAGCAAGTGTGATGTATGAGGTCATAACATCAGCAGGTGTGATGGATGAGGTCATAACATCAGCAGGTGTGATGGACGAGGTCACAACATCAGCAAGTGTGATGGATGAGGTCATAACATCAGCAGGTGTGATGGATGAGGTCATAACAGCAGCAGGTGTGATGGTTGAGGTCACAACATCAGCAAGTGTGATGGATGAGGTCATAACAGCAGCAGGTGTGGTGGATGGGGTCATAACATCAGCAGGTGTGGTGGATGAGGTCACAACATCAGCAAGTGTGATGGATGAGGTCATAACATCAGCAGGTGTGATGGATGAGGTCATAACAGCAGCAGGTGTGATGGTTGAGGTCACAACATCAGCAAGTGTGATGGATGAGGTCATAACAGCAGCAGGTGTGATGGTTGAGGTCATAACATCAGCAGGTGTGGTGGATGAGGTCACAACATCAGCAAGTGTGATGGATGAGGTCATAACATCAGCAAGTGTGATGGATGGGGTCATAACATCAGCAGGTGCGATGGATGAGGTCACAACATCACCAAGTGTGATGTATGAGGTCATAACAGCTGCAGGTGTGATGGATGAGGCCATATCATCAGCAGGTGTGGTGGATGAGGTCATAACATCAGCAGGTGTGATGGATGAGGTCATAACATCAGCAGGTGCGATGGATGAGGTCATAACATCAGCAGGTGCGATGGATGAGGTCATAACATCAGGAGGTGTGATGGATGAGGTCATAACATCAGCAGGTGCGATGGATGAGGTCATAACATCAGCAGGTGTGATGGATGGGGTCATAACATCAGCAGGTGCGATGGATGAGGTCATAACATCAGGAGGTGTGATGGATGAGGTCATAACATCAGCAGGTGTGATGGATGAGGTCATAACATCAGCAGGTGTGATGGATGAGGTCATAATATCAGCAGGTGTGATGGAGGAGGCCATAACATCAGCAGATGTGACGGTTGGGTCATAACATCGGCAGGTGTGATGGATGAGGTCATAACATCAGCAGCTGTGATGGATGAGGCAATAACATCAGCAGGTGTGATGGTTGGGGTCATAACGTCAGCAGGTGTGATGGATGAGGTCATAACATCAGCAGGTGTGATGGATGAGATCATAACATCAGCAGGTTTGATGGATGAGACCATAACATCAGCAGGTGTGATGGCTGAGGTCATAACATCTGCAGGTGTGATGGATGAGATCATAACATCAGCAGGTGTGATGGATGAGATCATAACATCAGCAGGTTTGATGGATGAGACCATAACATCAGCAGGTGTGATGGCTGAGGTCATAACATCTGCAGGTGTGATGGATGAGACCATAACATCAGCAGGTGTGATGGATGAGGTCATAACATTAGGAGGTGTGATGGATGAGGTCATAACATCAGCAGCTGTGATGGATGAGGCAATAACATCAGCAGGTGTGATGGTTGGGGTCATAACGTCAGCAGGTGTGATGGATGAGATCATAACATCAGCAGGTTTGATGGATGAGACAATAACATCAGCAGGTTTGATGGCTGAGGCCATAACATCAGCAGGTGTGATGAATGAGGTCATAACATTAGGAGGTGTGATGGATGAGGTTATAACATCTGCAGATGTGATGGTTGGGATCAAAACGTCAGCAGGTGTAATGGATGAGGTCATAACATCAGCAGGTTTGATGGCTGAGGCCATAACATCAGCAGGTGTGATGAATGAGGTCATAACATTAGGAGGTGTGATGGATGAGGTTATAACATCTGCAGATGTGATGGTTGGGATCAAAACGTCAGCAGGTGTAATGGATGAGGTCATAACATCTGCAGGTGTGATGGATGAGGCCATAACACCAGCAGGTGTGATGGATGAGGTCATAACATCAGCATGTGTGATGGATGAGGTTATAACATCTGCAGATGTGATGGTTGGGATCAAAACGTCAGCAGGTGTAATGGATGAGGTCATAACATCAGCAGGTGTGATGGATGAGGTCATAATATCAGCAGGTATGATGGATGAGGCCATAATATCAGAAAATGTGATGG
>NC_092278.1:29764710-29767210 GCF_036320965.1 Panulirus ornatus
TTTTTTTTCATACTATTCGCCATTTCCCGCGATAGCGAGGTAGCGTTAAGAACAGAGGACTGGGCCTTTGAGGGAATATCCTCACCTGGCCCCCTTCTCTGTTCCTTCTTTTGGAAAATTAAAAAAAAACGAGAGGGGAGGATTTCCAGCCCCCCGCTCCCTTCCCTTTTAGTCGCCTTCTACGACACGCAGGGAATACGTGAGAAGTATTCTTTCTCCCCTATCCCCAGGGATAATATATATATATATATATATATATATATATATATATATATATATATATATATATATATATATATATATTTTTTTTTTTTTTTATTATACTTTGTCGCTGTCTCCCGCGTTTGCGAGGTAGCGCAAGGAAACAGACGAAAGAAATGGCCCAACCCCCCCATACACATGTATATACATACGTCCACACACGCAAATATACATACCTACACAGCTTTCCATGGTTTACCCCAGACGCTTCACATGCTCTGCTTCAATCCACTGACAGCACGTCAACCCCGGTATACCACATCGCTCCAATTCACTCTATTCCTTGCCCTCCTTTCACCCTCCTGCATGTTCAGGCCCCGATCACACAAAATCTTTTTCACTCCATCTTTCCACCTCCAATTTGGTCTCCCTCTTCTCCTTGTTCCCTCCACCTCCGACACATATACCCTCTTGGTCAATCTTTCCTCACTCATCCTCTCCATGTGCCCAAACCACTTCAAAACACCCTCTTCTGCTCTCTCAACCACGCTCTTTTTATTTCCACACATCTCTCTTACCCTTACGTTACTCACTCGATCAAACCACCTCACACCACACATTGTCCTCAAACATCTCATTTCCAGCTATATATATATATATATATATATATATATATATATATATATATATATATATATATATATATATATATATATATATATATATATATATATATATATATATTTATATATATGTGTGTGTATCCCTGGGGATAGGGGAGAAAGAATACTTCCCACGTATTCCCTGCGTGTCGTGGAAGGCGACTAAAAGGGGAGGGAGCGGGGGGCTGGAAATCCTCCCCTCTCATTATTTTCTTTTTTTTTTAATTTTCCAAAAGAAGGAACAGAGAAGGGGGCCAGGTGAGGATATTCCCTCAAAGGCCCAGTTCTCTGTTCTTAACGCTACCTCGCTAACGCGGGAAATGGCGAATAGTTTGAAAGAAAGATATAAACAGAGAAGAGATAGTAAAAGCTTTGCGGAAGATGAAAGCCGGCAAGGCAGCAGGTTTGGATGGTACTGCAGTGGAATTTATTAAAAAAGGGGGTGACTGTATTGTTGACTGGTTGGTAAGGTTATTTAATGTATGTATGACTCATGGTGAGGTGCCTGAGGATTGGCGGAATGCGTGCATAGTGCCATTGTAAAAAGGCAAAGGGGATAAGAGTGAGTGCTCAAATTACAGAGGTATAAATTTGTTGAGTATTCCTGGTAAATTATATGGGAGGATATTGATTGAGAGGGTGAAGGCATGTACAGAGCATCAGATTGGGGAAGGGCAGTGTGGTTTCAGAAGTGGTAGAGGATGTGTGGATAAGGTGTTTGCTTTGAAGAATGTATGTGAGAAATACTTAGAAAAGCAAATGGATTTGTATGTAGCATTTATGGATCTGGAGAAGGCATATGATAGAGTTGATAGAGATGCTCTGTGGAAGGTATTAAGAATATATGGTGTGGGAGGAAAGTTGTTAGAAGCAGTGAAAAGTTTTTATCGAGGATGTAAGGCATGTGTACGTGTAGGAAGAGAGGAAAGTGATTGGTTCTCAGTGAATGTAGGTTTGCGGCAGGGGTGTGTGATGTCTCCATGGTTGTTTAATTTGTTTATGGATGGGGTTGTTAGGGAGGTGAATGCAAGAGTTTTGGAAAGAGGGGCAAGTATGAAGTCTGTTGGGGATGAGAGAGCTTGGGAAGTGAGTCAGTTGTTGTTCGCTGATGATACAGCGCTGGTGGCTGATTCATGTGAGAAACTGCAGAAGCTGGTGACTGAGTTTGGTAAAGTGTGTGAAAGAAGAAAGTTAAGAGTAAATGTGAATAAGAGCAAGGTTATTAGGTACAGTAGGGTTGAGGGTCAAGTCAATTGGGAGGTGAGTTTGAATGGAGAAAAACTGGAGGAAGTGAAGTGTTTTAGATATCTGGGAGTGGATCTGGCAGCGGATGGAACCATGGAAGCGGAAGTGGATCATAGGGTGGGGGAGGGGGCGAAAATTCTGGGAGCCTTGAAGAATGTGTGGAAGTCGAGAACATTATCTCGGAAAGCAAAAATGGGTATGTTTGAAGGAATAGTGGTTCCAACAATGTTGTATGGTTGCGAGACGTGGGCTATGGATAGAGTTGTGCGCAGGAGGATGGATGTGCTGGAAATGAGATGTTTGAGGACAATGTGTGGTGTGAGGTGGTTTGATCGAGTAAGTAACGTAAGGGTAAGAGAGATGTGTGGAAATAAAAAGAGCGTGGCTGAGAG
>NC_092278.1:29769710-29864710 GCF_036320965.1 Panulirus ornatus
GAGAGAGAGAGAGAGTAATGGCTGTGTTGTGAGTCTTGAACTAAGTCAACAGTGATAGAAGGGAACCCCCTACCTGTGCTAAGAGCCTTGTACCCCACCACCTGTGTCATAACGTAACCAACTACCTGTGTTATGAACTTTGTCCTCCAACCACCTGCATCTTATATCCCACTATCTGTGCTATGAGCCTTATACTCCAATACCTGTGTTGGGGGAATTATTATCGGTCAGTTTTCAGTGAATTTATGGTAAAGGGACTATTTTAGGGAGCAATGATCCACAACACGTTGGTCGGGCCAGCGGTGGACCACCGGACCCAGGATCCCAGCTATTAGGGACCCCAAGATCCCTGTTATATGGGAGGACTAGTCCCAGGAGCATCTTTACCTGGAACAATGAATCCCGGAACACTGATACATGGAACACTGGACCTAGGAGCACTAGTATACGGAGCAAGGACCACGAAGCAATGGTACATGGGAAACTGGATCCACGAGGAATGGTACATGGAACAGCTAGAAGGACCAATAGACCCCGAAAAATGGAACACAACAGTTACGAACACAGGAACATGGAACAATGGACCCCTGAACACTGGTACACCGGAAAGAGGTCGCAGAAGCACAAGTAAAGAAAATACTTGTTCAAGAAACAGTGGTCTATGGAACACTTGTCCAGGAAACACTGGCCCAGGGAATACTAATCAAGAAACACTGGTCCTAAAAGCACTGGTAAATGAAGCACCAATCCATGTAACAATGGTCCAGCGAACACAATCCATGTAACAATGGTCCAGCGAACACAATCCATGTAACAATGGTCCAGCGAACACCAATCCATGTAACAATGGTCCAGCAAACACCAATCCATGTAACAATGGTCCAGCGAACACAATCCATGTAACAATGGTCCAGCGAACACCAATCCATGTAACAATGGTCCAGCAAACACCAATCCATGTAACAATGGCCCAGCAAACACCAATCCATGTAACAATGGTCCAGCGAACACCAATCCATGTAACAATGGCCCAGCAAACACCAATCCATGTAACAATGGTCCAGCGAACACCAATCCATGTAACAATGGCCCAGCAAACACCAATCCATGTAACAATGGTCCAGCAAACACCAATCCATGTAACAATGGCCCAGCAAACACCAATCCATGTAACAATGGTCCAGCGAACACCAATCCATGTAACAATGGCCCAGCAAACACCAATCCATGTAACAATGGTCCAGCAAACACCAATCCATGTAACAATGGTCCAGCAAACACCAATCCATGTAACAATGGCCCAGCAAACACCAATCCATGTAACAATGGTCCAGCGAACACCAATCCATGTAACAATGGCCCAGCAAACACCAATCCATGTAACAATGGTCCAGCAAACACCAATCCATGTAACAATGGCCCAGCAAACACCAATCCATGTAACAATGGTCCAGCAAACACCAATCCATGTAACAATGGTCCAGCGAACACCAATCCATGTAACAATGGTCCAGCAAACACCAATCCATGTAACAATGGCCCAGCAAACACCAATCCATGTAACAATGGTCCAGCGAACACCAATCCATGTAACAATGGTCCAGCGAACACCAATCCATGTAACAATGGCCCAGCAAACACCAATCCATGTAACAATGGTCCAGCGAACACAATTCCTGATAATAAATACTCCCAGAAACATTAGTCCGTGGAATGGTAGTTCAGGGAACGCTTTCCAAGTAACAAAGCCAGAAAAACGGTCGGCCTAGAAACACTGGTGCTGGAAACACTGTTGCTGGAAACACTGGTGCTGGAAACACTGTTGCTGGAAACACTGGTGCTGGAAACACTGTTGCTGGAAACACTGGTGCTGGAAACACTGTTGCTGGAAACACTGGTGCTGGAAACACTGTTGCTGGAAACACTGGTGCTGGAAACACTGGTGCTGGAAACACTGTTGCTGGAAACACTGGTGCTGGAAACACTGTTGCTGGAAACACTGGTGCTGGAAACACTGGTGCTGGAAACACTGGTGCTGGAAACACTGTTGCTGGAAACACTGGTGCTGGAAACACTGTTGCTGGAAACACTGGTGCTGGAAACACTGTTGCTGGAAACACTGTTGCTGGAAACACTGTTGCTGGAAACACTGGTGCTGGAAACACTGTTGCTGGAAACACTGGTGCTGGAGACACTGGTGCTGGAAACACTGTTGCTGGAAACACTGGTGCTGGAAACACTGGCGCTGGAAACACTGGTGCTGGAAACACTGGTGCTGGAAACACTGTTGCTGGAGACACTGGTGCTGGAAACACTGGTGCTGGAAACACTGGTGCTGGAAACACTGTTGCTGGAGACACTGGTGCTGGAAACACTGGTGCTGGAAACACTGTTGCTGGAAACACTGTTGCTGGAAACACTGGTGCTGGAAACACTGTTGCTGGAAACACTGGTGCTGGAGACACTGGTGCTGGAAACACTGTTGCTGGAGACACTGGTGCTGGAAACATGGTGGGAAACTGTTGCTGGAACACTGGTGCTGGAAACACTGGTGCTGGAAACACTGGTGCTGGAAACACTGGTGCTGGAAACACTGTTGCTGGAAACACTGTGTGCTGGAAACACTGGTTGCTGAAAACACTGTTGCTGGAAACACTGGTGCTGGAGACACTGGTGCTGGAAACACTGGTGCTGGAAACACTGGTGCTGGAAACACTGTGCTGGAAACACTGGTGCTGGAAACACTGGTGTGGAAACACTGGTGCTGGAACACTGGTGCTGGAGACACTGGTGCTGGAAACACTGGTGCTGGAAACACTGTTGCTGGAAACACTGGTGCTGGAGACACTGGTGCTGGAAACACTGGTGCTGGAAACACTGGTGCTGGAAACACTGGTGCTGGAAACACTGGTGCTGGAGACACTGGTGCTGGAAACACTGGTTCTGGAAACACTGGTGCTGGAAACACTGTTGCTGGAGACACTGGTGCTGGAAACACTGGTGCTGGAAACACTGTTGCTGGAGACACTGGTGCTGGAAACACTGGTGCTGGAAACACTGTTGCTGGAGACACTGTTGCTGGAAACACTGGTGCTGGAGACACTGGTGCTGGAGACACTGGTGCTGGAAACACTGGTGCTGGAAACACTGTTGCTGGAAACACTGGTGCTGGAGACACTGGTGCTGGAAACACTGGTGCTGGAAACACTGGTGCTGGAAACACTGGTGCTGGAAACACTGGTGCTGGAGACACTGCTGCTGGAAATACTGTTGCTGGAAACACTGGTGCTGGAAACACTGGTGCTGGAAACACTGTTGCTGGAGACACTGGTGCTGGAAACACTGGTGCTGGAAACACTGGTGCTGGAAACACTGTTGCTGGAAACACTGGTGCTGGAAACACTGTTGCTGGAAACACTGGTGCTGGAGACACTGGTGCTGGAAACACTGGTGCTGGAAACACTGTTGCTGGAAACACTGGTGCTGGAGACACTGGTGCTGGAAACACTGGTGCTGGAAACACTGTTGCTGGAAACACTGGTGCTGGAAACACTGTTGCTGGAGACACTGGTGCTGGAAACACTGGTGCTGGAAACACTGGTGCTGGAAACACTGTTGCTGGAGACACTGGTGCTGGAAACACTGGTGCTGGAAACACTGTTGCTGGAAACACTGTTGCTGGAAACACTGGTGCTGGAAACACTGTTGCTGGAAACACTGGTGCTGGAGACACTGGTGCTGGAAACACTGTTGCTGGAGACACTGGTGCTGGAGACACTGGTGCTGGAAACACTGTTGCTGGAGACACTGTTGCTGGAAACACTGTTGCTGGAGACACTGGTGCTGGAGACACTGGTGCTGGAAACACTGTTGCTGGAGACACTGGTGCTGGAAACACTGGTGCTGGAAACACTGGTGCTGGAAACACTGGTGCTGGAAACACTGTTGCTGGAGACACTGGTGCTGGAAACACTGTTGCTGAAAACACTGGTGCTGGAAACACTGGTGCTGGAAACACTGGTGCTGGAAACACTGTTGCTGAAAACATTGAGGCTGGAGACAATCTTCCAGGGAACGTTGGTCCAAGGAACAGTAGACCAGAGAACATTAGTCCAAGAAACACAATTCCAGGAAACACTGTTCTTTGAAACACTAGGTCAGGTAACACGAAACCAGGTAACACTAGTCCTGTGAACAGAGACGCCAGGGAAAATTAGTTAAAGGAACTCTATTCTGAGAAACACTGATCTAAAGAACACTAGTCCAGAAGATAGTGCTCCAGGAAGCATTGTTCCAGGAAGCCACTGATCCAGGAAGCACTGGTCCAAGAAGCCACTGGCCCAAATATACCTCTCTAGGAAGCACTGGTTCCTGGGATACTAGTTCTGAGGACACTAATATAGGAAACACAGGGCCAGGGAACTAGCCAAGGAAACAATAGCCAAGGGAACACTAGTCCTGGAAACACTAGTCATAGGGAACACTATTCCTGAAAACGCTGGTCCTGGGGAAGACTAGTCCTGGAAACACTGATCCCAGGGAACACTAGTTTTGGAAACACTGGTCCTGGAGAACACATGTCCAAGTGTTTGTAGTCACAGGATGTCCATCTCCCTCAGCAGCACTGACTCTGACCCTTGGTCGCTTCACGAAACCAACAAATAAACAAGTCAGTCAACATTCAAGCAACACGAGACCAAGAAACATACAGGACAATCAACACTCAATCAACACGTGACGAAGAAATAAACAGGACAATCAACATTCAAGCAACGCGTGACCAAGAGGTATACAGGACAATGAGCGGGTGAGCGAGACGTGATGGAACGTCAGGCAACACGTGATGAACCATCATCTCACCAGCTGTGTTGTGAAAACTCACCCACGTGTGGTGAACGTCTCTCGTAATACGAACCTAACCCATCCTGGGGGAAGAAAAAAAGAGGTAACGCGCGATTATCTTCTTTTTATTTCCATGACTGAAGACGCTTGTCGGGTTCATCATACTGGGGGACCAATCGCCTGGGACCCACCACCACCACCAACAACATGGCTGGCTATTCATGGCCTACTTTAGGTTGTCTGACTCCATCTCTCCCTTCTGTTCTCAGCTTACTCTGCTCCTTTCACCGTGTTCACCCGAGTCTTTGTTACTCTCCTTACTCGACTCTGACAGTTTACCCTTCTCTAATTTCCTTACGTTCAACTTACACCTTATTCCTTTTACTATAACAACTATCATGAAGCTTCCTCTCTCGCTAACTATCCTCACATAGAAATTTCCATCAGCTGTTTGAGTCCTACAAGGTATTTCTTTCAACCTATTTCCCGCTCGGCGTATTGATGGAGTGAATGGAGGGTGAGGAGAGAGAGAGAGAGAGAGAGAGAGAGAGAGAGAGGGAGAGAGAGAGAGAGAGAGAGAGAGAGAGAGAGAGAGAGAGAGAGAGAGAGAGAGAGAGAGAGAGAGAGAGAGAGAGAGAGAGAGAGAGAGAGAGAGAGAGAGAGAGCCTTTCCTTTGATAATCTTTACATCTGCTGCTATTAAGGGCATTGCACCTTTCTCATGACGTTAAGGCCAGACTACCTTGCTTGGACCTGATGTCTGTGTAGTGTGTGCATATGCATGTAGCTCTACGTAACTCAGTCACATACACTTGCGTGAGACACTGGTCGCTTGGGCGCCGTCCAGATTGTCCGGAAGTACTTATGACCTCGGGGTCATTCCTGCCTACTGACACAGCCTCGTTAACTGACCTCAATCCTATATATGTCTTTGCTTTGTTTTTTATTCCACACCGTCTCAGCGGCATTAACAGTGCCCTCCTGACCTGCCATCACTCGCTGAACTTTCGGTCTGACACCATGACCTTCAAGCACCAACATCTGATTAAAAAAAAAGAGACATTTTCTAGAGCCTGACATTTTCCATCCATCCTTTCCAGCCCAGCCCTCACCAACAGCCACCCACTGCTTAGAACGTCAGGAGAATCCCTTTCGTCCCGGTGACTTCACGCATCGCTAGTGTCCCCCATCGTCCTGGTGACCTGACCTCCAGGGTCACACAAACATCCGTGGTGACCCAGCACACCCCTGACTGACTCCACTTTGAGGTGTGTGCCTTTCCACTCGTCCTCCTTCAGTAATGGGTACAGGTGATGGGATGGACGAAAGGTACGACCAGATGAACTTTATGACATACCGCCCCATCCATATAGCTGTGGTGTGGGTTGGACATGAGAGGCACTGGACGATCTTGAGCCACACAAGTATAGCAGGTCAATGTGAGGTGAGTTACGGAGATGGGCTGAAGGGGTCCCTCATACATTCAATACATAAACACTAGCTTAGTGTAGGATGGATTAGAACACATACGTATGGACAACAGAGGGCTTAAGGCTTCACAAATAACTAGAATATATTCATATATTCTTACATATTCGTCATTTCCCGAGTTAGCGAGGAAGCGTTAAGAACAGAGGACTGGGCCTTTGAGGAAATATCCTCACATGGCCCCCTTCTCTGTTCCTTCTTTTGGAAAACTAAAAAAAAACGAGACGGGAGGATTTTCAGCCCCCTGCTTACTTCCCTTTTAGTCGCCTTATACGACACGCAGGAAATACGTTGAAAGTGTATATATATATATATATATATATATATATATATATATATATATATATATATATATATATATATATATATATATATATATATTTATTTTATTTTGCTTTGTCGCCGTCTCCCGCGTTAGCGAAGCAGCGCAAGGAAACAGACGAAAGGATGGCCCAACCCGCCCACATACACATGCATATACATACACGTCCACACACGCAAATATACATACCTATACATCTCAATGTACACATATATATACACACACAGACATATACATATATACACATGTACATAATTCATACTGTCTGCCTTTATTTGTTCCCATTGCCACCTCGCCACTCATGGAATAACAACCCCCTCCCCCCTCATGTGTGCGAGGTAGCGCTAGGAAAAGACAACAAAGGCCCCATTCGTTCACACTCAGTCTCTAGCTGTCATGTAATAATGCACCGAAACCACAGCTCCCTTTCCACATCCAGGCCCCACACAACTTTCCATAATTTACCCCAGACGCTTCACATGCCCTGGTGCAATCCATTGACAGCACGTCGACCCCGGTATACCACATCGTTCCAATTCACTCTATTCCTTGCACGCCTTTCACCCTCCTGCATGTTCAGGCCCCGATCACCCAAAATCTTTTTCACTCCATCTTTCCACCTAAAATTTGGTCTCCCACTTCTCCTCGTTCCCTCCACCTCTGACACATATATCCTCTTGGTCAATGTTTCCTCACTCATTCTCTCCATGTGACCAAACCATTTCAAAACACCCTCTACTGCTCTCTCAACCACACTCTTTTTATTTCCACACATCTCTCTTACCCTTACATTACTTACTCGATCAAACCACCTCACACCACATATTGTCCTCAAACATCTCATTTCCAGCACATCCACCCTCCTGCGCACAACCCTATCCATAGCCCACGCCTCGCAACCATACAACATTGTTGGAACCACTATTCCTTCAAACATACCCATTTTTGCTTTCCGAGATAATATTCTCGACTTCCAAACATTCTTCAATGCTCCCAAAATTTTCGCCCCCTCCCCCACCCTATGATTCACTTCCGCTTCCATGGTTCCATCCGCTGCCAGATCCACTCCCAGATATCTAAAACACTTTACTTCCTCCAGTTTTTCTCCATTCAAACTTACCTCCCAATTGACTTGACCCTCAACCCTACTGTACTTAATAACCTTGCTCTTATTCACATTTACTCTTAACTTTCTTCTTTCACACACTTTACCAAACTCAGTCACCAGCTTCTGCAGTTTCTTAAATGAATCAGCCACCAGCGCTGTATCATCAGCGAACAACAACTGACTCACTTCCCAAGCTCTCTCATCCACAACAGACTGCATACTTGCCCCTCTTTCCAAAACTCTTGCATTCACCTTCCTAACAACCCCATCCATAAACAAATGAAACAACCATGGAGACATCACACACCCCTGCCGCAAACCTACATTCACTGAGAACCAATCACATTCCTCTCTTCCTACACGTACACATGCCTTACATCCTCGATAAAAACTTTTCACTGCTTCTAACAACTTGCCTCCCACACCATATCTTCTTAAAAGCTTCCACAGAGCATCTCTATCAACTCTATCATATGCCTTCTCCAGATCCATAAATGCTACATACAAATCCATTTGTTTTTCTAAGTATTTCTCACATACATTCTTCAAAGCAAACACCTGATCCACACATCCTCTACCACTTCTGAAACCACACTGCTCTTCCCCAATCTGATGCTCTGTACATGTCTTCACCCTCTCAATCAATACCCTCCCATATAATTTCCCAGGAATACTCAACAAACTTATACCTCTGTATTTTGAGCACTCACTCTTATCCCCTTTGCCTTTGTACAATGGCACTATGCAAGCATTCCACCAATCCTCAGGCACCTCACCGTGAATCATACATACATTAAATAACCTCACCAACCAGTCAACAATACAGTCACCCCCTTTTTTAATAATTTCCACTGCAATACCATCCAAACCTGCTTGCTTACCGGCTTTCATCTTCCGTAAAGCTTTTACTACCTCTTCTCTATTTACCAAATCATTTTCCCTAACCCTCTCACTTTGCACACCACCTCGACCAAAACACCCTATATCTGCCACTCTATCATCAAACACATTCAACAAACCTTCAAAATACTCACTCCATCTCCTTCTCACATCACCACTACTTGTTATCACATATATATATATATATATATATATATATATATATATATATATATATATATATATATATTTTTTTTTTTTTTTCATACTATTCGCCATTTCCCGCGTTAGCGAGGTAGCGTTAAGAACAGAGGACTGGGCCTTTGAGGGAATATCCTCACCTGGCCCCCTTCTCTGTTCCTTCTTTTGGAAAATTAAAAAAAAAGGCGAGAGGGGAGGATTTCCAGCCCCCCGCTCCCTCTCCTTTTAGTCGCCTTCTACGACACGCAGGAAATACGTGGGAAGTATTCTTTCTCCCCTATCCCCAGGGATAATATATATATATATATATATATATATATATATATATATATATATATATATTTATATATATATATATATATATATTTATATATATATATATATATATATATATATATATATATATATATATATATATATATATATATATATATATATATATATATATATATATATATATATATATATATATATATATATATATATATATATATATATATATATATTTCTTTTTTCTTTTAAACTATTTGCCATTTCCCGCGTTAGCGAGGTAGCATTAAGAACAGAGGACTGGGCCTTTTTTGGAATATCCTCACCTGGCCCCCTCTGTTCCTTCTTTTGGAAAAAAAAAAAAAAAAAATAAAATGAGATGTTTGAAGACAATGTGTGGTGTGAGGTGGTTTGATCGAGCAAGTTACGTAAGGGTAAGAGAGATGTGTGGAAATAAAATGAGCGTGGTTGAGAGAGCAGAAGAGGGTGTTCTGAAATGGTTTGGGCACATGGAGAGAATGAGTGAGGAAAGATTGACCAAGAGGATATATGTGTCGGAGGTGGAGGGAACGAGAAGAAGTGGGAGACCAAATTGGAGGTGGAAAGATGGAGTGAAAAAGATTTTGTGTGATCGGGGCCTGAACATGCAGGAGGGTGAAAGGAGGGCAAGGAATAGAGATAATTGGATCGATGTGGTATACCGGGGTTGACGTGCTGTCAGTGGATTGAATCAGGGCATGTGAAGCGTCTGGGGTAAACCATGGAAAGCTGTGTAGGTATGTATATTTGCGTGTGTGGATGTATGTATATACATGTGTATGGGGGTGGGTTGGGCCATTTGTTTCGTCTGTTTCCTTGCGCTACCTCGCAAACGCGGGAGACAGCGGCAAAAAAAAAAAAAAATATATGTATATATATTTATATATATACATATCTTTCTTCTTTCTTTTAAACTATTCGCCCTTTCCCGCGTCAGCGAGGTAGCGTTAAGAACAGCGGACTGGGCCTTTTTTGGAATATCCTCACCTGGCCCCCTCTGTTCCTTTTTATATATATATATATATATATATATATATATATATATATATATATATATATATATATGTATATACATATCTTTCTTCTTTCTTTTAAACTATTCGCCCTTTCCCGCGTCAGCGAGGTAGCGTTAAGAACAGCGGACTGTGCCTTTTTTGGAATATCCTCACCTGGCCCCCTCTGTTCCTTTTTTTTTTTTATATTTATATATATATATATATATATATATATATATATATATATATATATATATATATATATATATATATATATATATATATATATATATATATATATATATATATATGTATATATTATCCCTGGGGATAGGGGAGAAAGAATACTTCCCACATATTCCCTGCGTGTCGTAGAAGGCGACTAAAAGGGGAGGGAGCGGGGGGCTGGAAATCCTCCCCTCTCGTTTTTTTTTTTAAATTTTCCAAAAGAGGGAACAGAGAATTGGGCCAGGTGAGGGTATTCCCTCAAAGGCCAAGTCCTCTGTTCTTAACGCTACCTCGCTAATGCGGGAAATTGCGAATAGTTTGAAAGAAAAGAAAAAGATATATATATATATATATAATGTTCAGTAGGGTTGAGGGACAAGTCAATTGGGAGGTAAGTCTGAATGAAGAAAAACTGGAGGAAGTGAAGTGTTTCAGATATCTGGGAGCAGATGTGGCAGCGGACGGAATCATGGAAGCGGAAGTAAGTCACATGATGGGGAAGGGGGCAAAGGTTCTGGGAGCGTTGAAGAATGTGCGGAAGGCGAGAGCATTATCTCGGAGAGTAAAAATGGGTATGTTTGGAGGATTAGTGATTCCAACAATGTTATGTGGTTGCGAGGTTGTACACAGGAGGGTGGATGTGTTTAAAATGAAATGGTTAAGGACCATATGTGGTATGAGGTGATTTGATCGAGTAATTAGTAAAAGAATAAAGAGATGTATGGGAATAAAATAGTATGGTTGAGAGGGCAGAAGAGGGCGTGTTGAAATGATATAGAGATGGGGGAAAAGAAAACTTCCCACGTATTCCTTGCGTGTCGTAGAAGGCGACTAAAACGGGAGGGAATAGGGGCTGGAAATCCTCCTCTCCCGTTTTTTACTTCTCCAAAAGGGGGGCCAAGTCAGGATATTCCCTCTAAGGGTCAGTCCTCTGTTCTTAACGCTACCTTGCTATCGCGGGGAATGGCGAATATGTATGGAAAGAAATATATGTGTATGTGCTGGATGTGGCTTTCTTCGTGTGTTTCCTGGCGCTACCTCTCTAGCGCGGAAGCCTCGATCAGGTATGAAGTATATACAAAATGAAAAAAAGGGTCTCATTGTGATCATCATCCAACAAAATTTGTGTTTCAGGACTGTGTGTGAGATAGAGGGACTTGGGAGTCGACATTGTTCCTAACCTGTCGCCAGAGGTCCTACCTTTCGAAAACAGCACAGGAGCCAAGCTGTCTGCTGGCAAAAACCAGATGATTCATCTCTAAAATAAATGGATAACGAAATATCTATCCAACGGTTCATATCCTACATAAGGCCAAATCTAGAAAGTGCTTCTCAGGTTTGGTCATCGCACCTAAATAAGTACATGGAGTTAATAGAGAAGGTCCAAAGGAAGGGCGACAAAGATGGTACCAGATTCGAGAAGGATGGGATACAGGGAGAGGATAAAGGCCTTACATTTGCCCACCTTGTGGAAAAAAAAGAGTTAGGGGTTACCTAACCAAAACTTGCCCGTCTCATTATATGGGATTAAGTTCCTGAGACAACTACATCCGAGACTCTTTCTTTTATGATACGTAAATACCTGTAGCTTTGCATATGGTGGTCAGGAGACTATAGCAATGGACACATTTTACCTTTCAGCCTGGACAACGAGTGCTTTTACTGCATCGTTTAAGGAGCTTAGCAACTCATTTGTTAAAAAGAGCATCTACTATTACTACTGTCGAATACCTTGCCATGGTCTTCCAGTCCTGTCGCACCCATGCAGGCCGTAGCCTGGTGTCCAGACCTCATCATCTATACTTTAGTGTGTGTTTTAGGTCAAGTCCTTAATGAAAACATTTGACATGGAGGTACTTGTGACACGGAGGGATGTTGGGAAAAATTGATGGAGAAGGTTTGGGTTGTAATTAAAGGGGTTGATGAGGGGTGCAACTGACGAATTGAGTGAGAAGAATATTCTATGGATGGGTGAAAGGTACATTTGATGGGATGGTTCATGGGGGTACAGTTGATGGGATGGTTCAAGGGGTATAGTTGATGGGATGGTTCATGGGGTATAGTTGATGATATGGGTGAGAGATACAGCTGACATGGTAGGTGTAGGGTATTGATGATGGGGGAGGGTGAGTGGAACAGTTGATTAGGAAGGTTAGGTCTACTATTAAAGGATCAAGTGAAGGGTATATTTAATTGGTGCGGCGGAGGTATAATTAGCAGGAATGGATGAAGATACCGTAGACGGGGTGGATGAAGATACCGTAGACGGGGTGGATGAAGATACCGTAGACCGGGTGGATGAAGATATCGTAGACGGGGTTGATGAAGGAGTAAAGTTGACGAGGTAGGTGAGGGTTACAGTCGACGGGATGGTCGAGGGGGATGGTCGATGGGATGGTCAAGGGGGATGGTCGATGGGATGGTCGAGGGGGATGGTTGATGGGATGGTCGAGGGAGATGGTCGACGGGATGGTCGAGGGGGATGGTCGATGGGATGGTCGAGGGGGATGGTCGATGGGATGGTCGAGGGGGATGGTCGATGGGATGGTCGAGGGGGATGGTCGATGGGATGATCGAGGGGGATGGTCGATGGGATGGTCGAGGGGAATGGTCGACGGGATGGTCGAGGGGGATGGTCGATGGGTTAGTCGAGGGGGATGGTCGATGGGATGGTCGAAGGGTATGGTCGATGGGATGGGCGAGAGGGATGGTCGATGGGACGGTCGAAGGGTATGGTCGATGGGATAGTCGAGGGGGATGGTCGATGGGATGGTCGAGGGGGATGGTCGATGGGATGGTTGAGGGGGATGGTCGATGGGATGGTCGAGGGGGATGGTCGGTGGGATGGTTGAGAGGGATAGTCTACGAGGATGGTTCTACTACACTCCTGTCAACGTAGTTTCGTGTCACACCTCTACTGTCTTCATGAGCAACGAGGGTGACCCTGGTTGAGTCTCATCCTGACCTTTCTCAAGGACAGACCTTCTGCTCAGTACCCACCCTCCTGTCCCAACCAATATGATGATAACACTGTACCGAGATGCCTCAAGCAACTGTGCGTTCCCAGTACGATGGTTGAGAGAGAGAGAGAGAGAGAGAGAGAGAGAGAGCTTGAGATAATATTGATAACATCCGAGCGTTTGATGGTGTTATATGAAGCTGGAAGCAGGAACAAAAGAAGACACGGAGACAGATATTACAAAATCGGTTCCAAGCGCTGGATAATGATGACCTAAAGTTGAGCATGGAAGAGGAAATGGAAAATGAGACCAGTCTTTTTTCCCTGTTCTTTCGTCAAGGAATCTAGGAAGTGGAAGCGTTTCAAAACGAGGAAAAACAATAGAAATGAGGTTGTGTTACGCACGAGCGAAACTGGATGAGCAGACACAGGGTATAGTGAGGGACGTTGGAGAGGACACTATCGTCGCTGCTCAGGCGAGAACGAACGTCATAGGAGACACATCACAGGTGGATCCTAGGAGGCAGCAGAGGGCACGTAACAGGAGGAAGGATAGGGGTCACCAGGCTACTTTTAAGGAACGACGTAGGATCTCCTGTAGCAAGCAGGATGCTGGGTACTTATTTATGGGGAAAATCAAGGGCAGTTGTTCAAGGACTCGGGGGAGGTTTAGAGGAGGACATGAATGCTCATAGGAGTCTGTGAGCTGTGGTCAGTACATCACGGTTAAGCAGGATCTAAGAGGGAAAGATTCGACAGGTAATTCATTGAAGCTAAGGTGAAAAGCAGATCACACCGATGCACGAACACTGTTAGATCAGATGATCCAGGTGGAGCTACTGACTCTACTGGTTTTCTTTAATGAAGACGGAGGTACACTCGACTGGTTGGTGGTGATGGCGGAATATAACATGTCTGAGTAATATCGTTTGATTTCGAATGATTACCAGATAATGTGAATCAAAATTTATTTACTGAGTCAAATTTTTCCTTTCGATATATGTTATATCAATTGATAATGATAATGAGTAAAGAGATTACGAATTAATGTTAAGTCTAAATTATATAACAAAAGCAGCCAAGCTTTTTTTTCGGATGCACCGATGTATTAGTAACTTTTCACATATTTCAACGAAAACTGAATGAATGGCGCCAAATATAACAAGATACATGTAACATGCAGGAGGGTGAAAGGAGGGCAAGGAATAGAGTGAATTGGAGCGATGTGGTATACCGGGGTTGACGTGCTGTCAGTGGATTGAATCGGGGCATGTGAAGCGTCTGGGGTAAACCATGGAAAGCTGTGTAGGTATGTATATTTGCGTGTGTGGACGTATGGGTGGGTGGGTGGGGGTTGGGGTGGGGGGGTTAAAAAGCACATCCACTCTCGCCCGGCGGGAACGCACTTACATACACATATTATTATCATTAGGGATAATATTCCATATCATTCCAAAAATATAGATATATGAAAATGAACAGTGAGCTAGAAAGTTCTGGAAACATATAAGAAATCAAAAGAAAACTAAATACTAAGATTCAATTATCCAACAAAAAACGGCTTTACCACCATCAATACAAAATAGACATCTTCGTTATGAAACAACATGACGAAAACTCTCTCTCGTACATTCCAGAACGAATAGGAATATCTCATTGCCAAGAAACAAAAAGATACTTATAAAGTATACAAAATCATCATGAAGTACTTAACTACTTACAACATCATTATCCAACTAAGTCAACTGTAGTCTAATGACATATATCAGAATTCTGTAAGAACAGGGCAAGTAGATTAGTGAATAGGGAAGCTACAGTGATGTTGTCCTATCTATCTACCATTCGAAGAGCTTTGATGTTAGAAACAATGATTTTAAGATTTTTTAGACTGCAAACGAATGACTGGTAATCACCACTCGGATGGTATATTGTTAAACGAGAGAGAGAGAGAGAGAGAGAGAGAGAGAGAGAGAGAGAGAGAGAGAGAGAGAGAGAGAGAGAGAGAGAGAGAGAGAGAGAGAGTACCATATCTGAGTCGTATTGAGTCGTATTGAGTACCATATGTGGTCGTAGTTCACGCACACATCCACCCGTGGAAGCAATGTGAGAGGACCCGAAGGAAAGATTTAACACTAGGAACTCCAAGCTTCCAGCTGCGTTCCAAGCCATGATCAGATCTCGGAGGTTCTGTACTAACTTGATCCAGTGAATGATCACGTAGCATTAGTCATACAGATCACTAGTGCGGTCCCAAAATACGCTCAGATGTTATATACTTCAGCTTTTAAAATATTCTCGAGTAGGTCCCACATACCTGACTGCTATATTGGATGAAAACCTAAACAATAGGATATATATATATATATATATATATATATATATATATATATATATATATATATATATATATATATATATATATATATATATATATATATATATATATTCCTAAAAGTCCACAGGGAAAATGAAACACGATATCGTGTTTTTTTTTTTTCTTTTCAATTTTCCAAAGGAATGAACAGAGAAGGGGGCCGGGTGAGGATGTTTCCTCAGAGGCCCAGTCCTGTGTTCTTAATGCTACCTAGCTGACGCGGGAAATGGCGAATAGTATGAGAAAAAGATATATATATATATATATATATATATATATATATATATATATATATATATATATATATATTTTCCCTGGGGATAGGGGAGAAAGAATACTTCCCACGTATTCCCTGCGTGTCGTAGAAGGCGACTAAAAGGGGAGGGAGCGGGGGCCTGGAAATCCTCCCCTCTCAATTTTTTTTAATTTTCCAAAAGAATGAACAGAGAAGGGGGCCAGGTGAGGATATTCCCTTAATGGCCCAGTCCTCTGTTCTTAACGCTACCTCGCTAACGCGGGAAATGGCGAATAATTTGAAAAAAAAGAAAAAAAAAAATATATATATATATATATATATATATATATATATATATATATATATATATATATATATATAATTTCATTTTTTTCATATCCGGGAAACACTACATTGAATTTTACCGTTCACCCAGACCCCCAAAGGTGACACACACCATTAACCTCCTAAAGATACACTTGCCATGTCAACAGACGACCCATCATCGTGTGGGGTGAGGCAACTCCTTCAATAACCAGTTGATACTACCGCCACAACGTTGCCTTCTTTATCATCATTAGGTCGAAGGCTCCAGTCATGACTATAGATATCTTAGCCAAGTCAGGGCTTCGATTAAAGAAAACGAGGCACTGCCAAGAGTTGTCTTGTGAGAGCAAGGAAGTCAGAACAGAGGAAAAGGAATGGAGGTGTGTGATAATGGTAGACGTGGAGTGTAAGATGGCAGATGTAGACTGTGCGGTGGCAGGGGTAGAGTGTGTGATGGTAGATGCAGTGGGTAAGAAAGGAGTATATAAGTTTTGGTCCAGTTACGTTAGTTTTGATGAGACAAATTGTACGACAAATAATCCTGACAAAGAAATCTTAAGACAATTTGAGGCGTCACTTTTGGTACTCTTAAGTCTTGGCGGATCTTGCCTACAACCTTCTCTCTCTGATCTGGTTCTGCAACTCCTTACCAAACTTCCTATTCATCTGCCAGCTTGGTGTCGCGAACAGCTTCTCCATCGGTGACCAGATGGGTGTACTGTTCACCCAGACCCCCAAAGGTGACACGCACTATTAACCTCCTA
Organism: Panulirus ornatus; assembly: GCF_036320965.1. Classification (NCBI taxonomy): domain Eukaryota; kingdom Metazoa; phylum Arthropoda; class Malacostraca; order Decapoda; family Palinuridae; genus Panulirus; species Panulirus ornatus. Next base: position 29,786,741 of record NC_092278.1, read on the forward strand.
AAACTCCACTTACCATGTCAACAGACGACCCATCATCGTGTGGGGTGAGGCAACTCCTTCAATAACCAGTTCATACTACCGCCACAAGGTTGCCTTCTTTATCATCATTAGGTCTGAGTAGGTGTAGTTATGATGACGCGCAGACAAGTGATTATGTACAGCCCCTGAAAAAAAAAAAAACGTTTATAATCTGTATGTCAAAACAATGACCCGTGTTTCATTTATCTTCGGAATCATATTGTGTTTTGTACTTCAACGTCAACAGATATTCAATCTTAGTCTCGAAAAAATGACAAACAAATTTCACATAGGTACATGCCTCTTGGTTGCCATCCTCCTGGCGGGGATCGTGACTGTGGACGTGTTCCTCTGGAGGTGGTACCAGCAACTGGTGGGGCAGCAGTATAAGCTCATCCAGTCCCTCAACTCTTGGAGACGGTTCCCGTTCAGGTTCTTCCTGCCGGACTTCAGCAGCGACTGGCTGTCCTGGGTCCCCGTGGTGGGCAAGGTACGGCCGCTCATTCAGATGTACCTCCATGTGCTTTATCTGGAGAAGATCCACCACAAAGAGCGCATTCAGATGTCAATGACCATCGGTGGGGTGTTCGTTACTGGGTTGCTCTTGTTCGGGGTGACCGTCTGCGTGATAGTAAGGGCCATCTGGTGTAGGTATGCCCGATCCCACGTCGATGCCGAGACCACCCACGCCAACACCAGTGGGACCAGCGCGTGGAAGAGCAAGGCCACAGTGCGCGTCTCCGTTGGGCAAGAGGAGGTGAACCTCAGCTCTTCTCATACCCCATCAACGGTGGATGACTCCTCAGATGAGAGCTACGTGATGTCATCCACGACGACGACCAAGTCATCTTCAAACGCTGACGTATGCGCATCACCTGTGTCTCCCACCACGAACTCTGAGCAGCGAGAAGCTGGCGATAGATTAGCGCCAGGATTGTCCATACCTGAGGCCAGACTTACATACCAGCCATATCCTGAATTCTCCACCATTCTGCGTGAATGGAAACGTCGGGAACTAGAGGCCTTAGGTGAAACGGTTCCTACCGAGTCAAAATCGTCCGAGGCAGTGGTCGACGTGCCAAAAACTGTAAGCCCTTTAGTCCACGAGCTATCGCTCCACTTCTGGTCAGTACTACAGGAGTGGCAGAACCGCGAACTAGCCATGGAAGACGGTAACGTCCAAGTGAAGCCGTTTTCCTCAGATCTCATGTCTCTCGAAGAGGTTGCACAGATCGTGAGGTCTGCCCTTGATAACTTGAAGAATGAGAACCTGTCTTACGGTGACCTGGTCATCGTGGTAGGCATCACTATAATCGTTCTATGCGGGGATCGGCTTGATCACACCGGGTGTGGAGAAAACATATGCCACAAGTGTCTGGATGAGAAGATTCTGACTCATTTCCAGAAGTGTGGCTTGGCCCCAAACCTACAGTGAAGAGCAAACCCGTACCTTCCTCAACTGAGCCATTTAATTCTTTTGATTCTTCTCTCTGCATCTATACATCATATCTGGGCTTTTAGAAGAGGGTAATACATTATTGGACAAGAGTATTATAAAACAAGAAGACTCATCATCATGTGTGCATGTTACTAGACATTAACTATAGATCAGCCCATAGGCTGAGGTTATTCTGTCTAAGTCTTAGGTCATGATAATGGCTCTGTCACAGGTACGCAAGAGGGCCAGCCAAGCATGGTGATGCCTCATCGTCTCCAGCGTCTGACCTGGAGGTGGTGATACACGAAGAGCAACATCCTAAGGAGACACAGACGGTGACGCCATTCTTACATGTTGTTGAAGGGTGGGAGCGGGCTTGGGGGCCTGGAAATCCTCCCCTCCCGTTTTTTACTTTTCTAAAAAGAGGAACAGAGAAGGGGGCCAAGTGAGGATATTCCCTCTCAGGCTCAGTCCTCTGTTCGTGACGCTATCTCGCTAACGCGGGAAATGGCATATTCGCCCAACCCACCCACATACACATGTATATACATACACGTCCCCACACGCAAATATACATACCTATACATCTCAACGTATACATATATATACACACACAGACATATACATATATACACATGTGCATACTTCATACTGTCTGCCTTTATTCATTTCCATCGCCACCTCGCCACACATGAAATAACAACCCCCTCCCCCCTCATGTGTGTAATAATCACATCATCGGGGAGACACAAGAGAGAAACATAACAGTCAGTTGACATACAACGAAGAGACGTAGCTAGGACGCCATTTGGTAAACATGCGATTGTCCAAGACAGACAACGAGCGTATCATAAACTTATCATTTTTTAATAATTTTATCAACAATAAAGTTATTTAATTTGTATAGACCATCGCTAATATTAAGATTATAATTCTTTGTGTATTTGATAATAGAAGATTCAATGATATTTCTCGTGGTAATAGAGTTAGAGTTAATAACTGAGATGGCATTACTCCAGTCAATGCAATGATCATAGAATTTAACGTGATGTGATTAACGTAATTAAACAAGGCATTTGATTCTTGTCCTGTTCTTATACTTTATGTTGCTTAGTCCCGCTTAACTCGAACCCTGCAATGTGTGTGAGTGTGTGTGTGTGTGTGTGTGTGTGCCCCTACCATGCCACCCAACCATGTGTTGGTCAGGCCAATGACTACGGTATCAAAATTAAAGACCATAGAAACACTGAGGCTTCCCCTTAACACGAATGAGGAGTGAGGAACATGGTCACACAGTGTCCGTCACTGGTCGATGTGATGTTAACTGTTGTCGCTGACTGACCAAAATAAATCCGAACGTCATAGAAAAAAAAGATGATCCTTTACTGTAACTGAATCGTTTGTGTGATGATGCCTGTGTGTCTGACGCTCCTTGCTACCCCTGAAAAGCTGTCTGATACCAGTAGGAGAGTCAGGGGATGATGGCCTTGATGGTTATGAAGTTGACAGACAAGGCAACCAAGCGGTGAGCTATATTACTATAACCAATTTCCTCTGGGGCTGAAATGCAGTAAGATACACCATCGTCTAGATCGGATATCCATGGCGTACGCCCTCATAGTATGAAAGCCGAGGTGAGGAGGAGGAGGTAAAATGGAGGAGGAGGGGGAGGAGGTGAGGCATGACCAAGATCCTAGTTGTAGTACACTGTGGCAACGTTCAGGTCGACGTGTATGGTGACTACACCTAAAAATAGCCGAACATTTACCACCGACGCTCCTCGAGTGAAATGCCACTGAAAGCAGGACTTTTCAGATCAGTATCAAGACCCTGTTTATGGAAAGTGCTTTCCTTGATAGTACCATCAGGGCAGCCAAGTGTCGAGGAACGAGCACACTCGTTTCCATTCGACACTACCGGTGAGACAAGACCCAAGCGGCTGTCTGGAGAACCTGTGGGCGAAGTGACTGAGAGCATGTGATGTGGAGCGCAGGCCCCAGATGGAATAGGTGTGGCTGGCGAAGCAAATGGAGTCTGGAAAGTTAAACTCCGATTCACAGAAAAGAGAATGGGTCGCTGAGCATGTAGAAGTGTCGGAAGTGAGTCTTGATTCCCAGAAGGTGTGGGACTGGCTAGCGAAGCAACCACGCAAACAGGAAGTGATCTTTATTCCTAGAAGCTGAAGGAATGGCTGCAAAAAGTGATTCCCAAGCCGATTTGGATCGCGAACTGGGAGCGGCCCCACAAAAGATGTTCATGAAAATGCCAGGAATTCTGCTCTGGGCACATCACTAGTTGAATAACATCACCGTCTTAATGGATGTCATGAGAAGGAATGGACGACGGAACAACGCAAGGGACTGAACCCTCGGCACATCTGGAGGCAGGCGTGTCACAGCCAAGCCTCGTAAATGGACGTAGTAACGCGCGCTGTCCCTGTCGACAGACGTTCACTTTACTCGCTGACACCCATGAGGTACTTACTCTTCCTATTCAGTATCCACTCTCTCTCTCTCTCTCTCTCTCTCTTCAGGCCGCCCCCCCCCCCCGTCTGTCGACGAGTCTATGAGTTCGACTGGGCCAACGCTGCAGCAGCAGTACGTAGCCTGCAGTCGACGTGGGTGTGGCTCACCCTCTTACGAGTTGGGCCGTCTGTAAAAAGGCGGTAATTGCAAAAACCCCAGACGAATGTCCAGATTGTTGGTGAAAGAAGCACTTAACGCTGCGGGACGATGCCACACTTAGCCTCTAATTGGTAGACAGGAAGTGTAACGGACGGACGGCTTGCAGGAAGCTTCGTTCGCTCTCACCCCAATTGAGGATGGAGTAGGTGTGAAGGGGACAGCAGGCACCTGCCAGGCGTTTTTGCAAGGGTTTTCACAGACTAAATGGATCTGGACGCGCCTTTCTCTTCTGTTTTCTTCTGAAGGTGACAGTAACCAAGATTCATCAGGGGTCGGGCTTAGACGCCGTTGACACTTACACCCACCTCACCTCAGCGTAACACCAGGCAAGACACAGGCGGTGAACATGACTGACCAGAAGCAGCAGAAGATGTTAAACAGGAAGCTGACTGAAGACACGAGCGAGTACACTCTGCTACGGCTAACAGCGCTGATGCAGCAGAACGCCTATGTGAGGGCGACCTCCAGGGCGTGTGACAGCGTAGGCAGCCGGCTGGTGGGTTGAGTGGGGCCTTAGTGGGCAAGATGGAGTCGTTCGTCGGGAGGTTTTGGTGAAGAAGTGGGCTGGGTGAGGTACCCATGGTAGCTTCCTAGTAATGAAAGCGGTTTATGTACAACAAACTTGACTGCTCACTAGATACTTGAGGCAATTGACCTCCTCAGCGGTGATGCACTCCAAACCGAAGACGGCAGACTGTACAACTGGGCTCCACATGTATAAGTGGAGCCCAGTGTCCATGTGTATGTGGAGCCCAGTGTCCATGTGTATGTGGGCCCCAGTGTCTATGCGTAAGTGGAGCTCAGTGTCCATGTGTATGTGGAGCCCAGTGTCCATGTGTATGTGGAACCCAGTGTCCATGTGTGTGTGGGCCCCAGCTTCCATGTGTATGTAGGGCCCAGTGTCCATGTGTAGGGGGGAACCAGTGTCCATGTATAAGTGGAGCCCAGTGTCCATGTGTATGTGGGCCCCAGTGTCCATGCGTAACGTGGAGCCCAGTGTCCATGTGTATGTGGACCCCAGTGTCTATGTGTATGTGAGGGCCCAGTGTCTATGTGTATATGGGGCCCAGTGTCCATGTGTATGTGGGCCCCAGTGTCCATGTGTATGTGGGGCCCTCTACCCATGTGAATATGAAGCCCCGTGTCCATGTGTATGTGAAATTTAGTTTCCACTTTGTATGTGGAATCCAGTTTCCATGTGTATGTGGAGTCCACTGTTGGGGTCCAGTATCTATGCGTATGTAGGAGGGGTGGGTGGTTAGCACAGTTGAGGGGGTGAGTGAAGGGTGCAGTTGACGGGATGAGTGAAGAATGTAGTTGACAGAGTGAATGAAGGGAAAGTTGACGGGGCGAGTGATGGATACAGCTGAGGGGGTTGGGAAAATGATACATCCAGCAGTGTGGACGAGGGGTGAGAGGGTGGGGGTTAATGATGAGATGCATAAAGGGTACACTTGACGTCGGTGGGTAAGGGGTAGAGATGACGAACTGGGTGAGGAATAAAGTTGTCGGGGTTAGTTGAAGGGTATAGTTGACGGGGTAGCTCAGGCATACACTTAACGGTGATAATCGAATCTAATATTGACGGGGAGGGTCAGTGGTACAGTTGACGGGTGTGGATAAGGGGTAAAGTTGATGAGGTAGGTAAGGCCTGATTGAGGGGTACAGTTGATACAGTTGACTGGGTGGGTGAAGGGTATAGTTTGAGTTGGGTGAAGGGTATAGTTGACGAATTGGACGAAGGGTACAGTTGACGAGGTGGGTGAGGATTACAATTGACGGGGTTATTGGAGACTGCAATCGACTGGGTTGAGAAAGGGTACAGTAGATAGGGTAAGTGATGGTTGCATATGACGGTATGGAGAAATGAGTACGCTTGACGAGGTGGATAAGGGATACAGTTGATAGACTGAGTGAAAGGTACAATTGACGGGGTAAGTGGAAGCATACAGTTGACAAGGCGAGCGACGGGTACAGAATAAGGTGTGGTTACAGTTGGCGGAAGGAAGAAGGGGTAGATTTGACGGGGTGAGTTAAAGGTACAGATGACGGTGGGGTCAGGATATCCAGTTGACGGGGGAGAAGTAAGGGTTGCAGTTGCTAGGGTAGTATGAGAGTCTGCGATTGACATGGTTGAGTAAGTGGGTACTAGAAGAGGAGGAGGAGGAGGAGGAGGAGAAGGGCAGGTCAGCTACAAAAACTTGGCGTTCAGTGAGGTCAGGCCAGGTCATACAAGGGAGGGGCGCTAGCCTGACTGGAACATTTCTGGTTTTTGTGGGTTTCGGTTTTATCGTTTAACTTATGCCGGTTAGTCTTCTCCTGTCTAGAATTCCACATCAATGATGCTTTTAGGGTATTTCGTAATTAGCTGTTTCCTTCATTTTCTTTCTCCCTTCTCCGTTTTCATCAATGCCTCTAAATGTAACTTTCTATTTTTGCTTTTGCTTGTATTTGTCTTACTTCTATCCTCGTTTATCTGTATTTTTTTTCTTTAGGAAGTTCTTTTTCCCTTTCCTTTCCTTTACCCACCATCCAGCTCTGCACTCTTGTTCTGGAAACTCTCTTTTAGTATCAAAGTCTCTGTTTGAAGCAAATGTCGTCCTGGCCTCTTAGAAGTCGTATCTAATCCTCCTCCTCTTTTTTTTTCATTTCTTCCAGTGTAGGTAGAGGCCTCCCGTCATCGTAGTTCATTCCATTTAATTCTGATGTCATCCCTGTTTCATTCCCCTCCGTGACGCCTGACCGTTTCAGTGTGGCTCTTCAGGTCGGGCCAGACTGCTCTTGTTTATATCCAGCTTAGGGAGGGGGTAAGTCATGTATATACGTCTGTCGAAATATACTCTTGCAAGTCCATGAACTCCGGGCAATCACGACATTGACTGAGATAAATGTTTGTTTTTTCTCACACTTCTTTTCACATGATGTATTCTGGTGACAGGTGAGACATGATGTTAACTTCCAAGTCTTACTCTTACAGTTTGGCTCTTGTGGTCTGTTTCCTCCTCTAGACTTTAAACCAAGTCCTGTTTTCACGACTTCACATCAGGGTATTTTTTTAGCTCAAGAAAACCTTTTGTTTCAAAATTGAAAAATAAGATATTGAAACACTTCAGGTTCATACAAAGGGGATGAGATAAAGAAATGAGGAAAAACAGTGTTCAACATTCCTCACTTTCATCCTCTCTTATCGACGCTTGGCTTCCTCGCAGACCCAATTTTTGGCTTCCTCACAGACAATTTCTTTCATTGTCCAAGGTCACATTTCATAAGCCGATATGTCTACTATCTCTGCATCTTGTTTAGATCCCTTTGCAACATTTGGCAACCCTTTTTCTTCGGTTCAGGCAGGGGTTGACCTACTTAAGCAAATCAATTACGTAAGCCAGAGATAGTGATGGCTTCATCTGTGAGCCGTGAGTCGACCCATGTGTCACCCTGGCAAAGCATTTTTAATGTTAGCTGAGAAGGCACGGGCAATGGGCAATTGAAGCCCTGATCAAGACCATCTCATTGATGCTATATATCTATATCTATCTATTTATCTATCTATCTATCTCTCTCTATCTATCTATCTCTCTATCTATCTATCTCTCTATCTACCTATCTATCTATCTCTGTCTATCTATCTAGCTATCTATCTATCTATTTATCTCTCTCTATCTATCTATCTATCTATCTATCGATATATCTATACATGTTTGCCATTTCTCGCGTTAGCGAGGTACCTTAAAAAACAGATGACTGAGCGGTACAGCAAAATGTTCTCACTTTCCCCCTCTCTCTGTTCCTTCTTTTGGAAAATGATACACGAGGGGAGGCTTTCCATTTCCCCCGCTCCCTCACGTTTTAGTCTCCTACGACAAGCAGGGGCAGTATTCTTTCTCCCCTATCCCCTAAATATATATGTATATATATATATATATATATATATATATATACACGAATAAAGTGCATATGAACGCGCACCTTCATAGAACATACAAACCTCCAACAGCCAGGATCGAACCCGGGACCTCTGTGCAAGAGGAAGGCATGTAACCGCTAGGCTATGGGACTGTATAATAGGAAACAACTATTCGAAATACTAAGTACTCGAATACCCTTCGTCTCACAATGGTGAGCAACGGGGTCTATATATATATATATATATATATATATATATATATATATATATATATATATATTTTTTTTTTTTTTTGCTTTGTCTCTGTCTCCCACGTTTGCGAGGTAGCGCAAGGAAACAGACGAAAGAAATGGCCCAACCCCCCCCCCCCATACACATGTATATACATACGTCCACACACGCAAATATACATACTTACACAGCTTTCCATGGTTTACCCCAGACGCTTCACATGCCCTGATTCAATCCACTGACAGCACGTCAACCCCGGTATACCACATCGATCCAATTCACTCTATTCCTTGCCCTCCTTTCACCCTCCTGCATGTTCAGGCCTCGATCACACAAAATCTTTTTCACTCCATCTTTCCACCTCCAATTTGATCTCCCACTTCTCTTCGTTCCCTCCACCTCCGACACATATATCCTCTTGGTCAATCTTTCCTCACTCATTCTCTCCATGTGCCCAAACCATTTCAAAACACCCTCTTCTGCTCTCTCAACCACGCTCTTTTTATTTCCACACATCTCTCTTACCCTTACGTTACTTACTCGATCAATCACCTCACACCACACATTGTCCTCAAACATCTCATTTCCAGCACATCCATCCTCCTGCGCACAACTCTATCCATAGCCCACGGCTCTCAACCGTACAACATTGTTGGAACCACTATTCCTTCAAACATACCAATTTTTGCTTTCCGAGATAATGTTCTCGACTTCCACACATTCTTCAGGGCTCCCAGGATTTTCGCCCCCTCCCCCACCCTATGATCCACTTCCGCTTCCATGGTTCCATCCGCTGCCAGATCCACTCCCAGATATCTAAAACACTTTACTTCCTCCAGTTTTGCTCCATTCAAACTTACCTCCCAATTGACTTGACCCTCAACCCTACTGTACCTAATAACCTTGCTCTTATTCACATTTACTCTTAACTTTCTTCTTTCACACACTTTACCAAACTCAGTCACCAGCTTCTGCAGTTTCTCACATGAATCAGCCACCAGCGCTGTATCATCAGCGAACAACAACTGACTCACTTCCCAAGCTCTCTCATCCACAACAGACTTCATACTTGCCCCTCTTTCCAAAACTCTTGCATTTACCTCCCTAACAACCCCATCCATAAATAAATTAAACAACCATGGAGACATCACACACCCCTGCCGCAAACCTACATTCACTGAGAACCAATCAGTTTCCTCTCTTCCTACACGTACACATGCCTTACATCCTCGATAAAAACTTTTCACTGCTTCTAACAACTTGCCTCCCACACTATATATTCTTAATACCTTCCACAGAGCATCTCTATCAACTCTATCATAAGCCTTCTCCAGATCCATAAATGCTACATACAAATCCATTTTGCTTTTCTAAGTATTTCTCACATACATTCTTCAAAGCAAACACCTGATCCACACATCCTCTACCACTTCTGAAACCACACTGCTCTTCCCCAATCTGATGTTCTGTACATGCCTCCACCCTCTCAATCAATACCCTCCCATATAATTTACTAGGAATACTCAACAAACTTATATGTATTTATATATATATATATATATATATATATATATATATATATATATATATATATATATATATATATATATATATATATATACATATATATATATATATATATATATATATATATATATATATATATATATATATATATATATATATATATATATATATATATATATATATATATATATATATATATATATATATATATATATATCTGAGCCAGTTACCCATCTTATCCGCCAACCCTAAGGGGTGGATGAACAGCTGGGTTGACTGTGAACCGGCTGCCGTAACCAGAATTCGAACCTATGCCTTCGACCCTGCATAGCCCGTAAAGATGTTACGGTCATGAACGCTAACCGATACACCACAGGAGTGTATAATGAGGCTTCGTAGACATGCGTTCTGTGTTCCCTCTCAGCTAAATGGTAAGTTAGTGAGTTTGACTAAGTCTCATTTGACCCCTAACTTAGATGTGTAGCTTTATCATCAGTTTGCTAGCAGTGCAAGAGTATATGATACATACAGTCATTCCTTTACTGTGAGATGTGGCCTGGGGAGGGGTAGAGATGCGTGCACTAGGCTCTGACTGTATATTGTATGAAGCACTTTGTGAATCTGGAGAAAACACGTAATAGGGGCTCATAGAAAGGCCATGTTACGAATGAATTGGATGAATGGAATATTACTGAAGGTAGTGTTTATATGAGTTTACATAAGAAAGACAGACAATAGGAAGCCTGATTGGCCCACGACTGGGTTGTCTGAAAAGAAATATACCTTGACCAAAAAAAAATTGATTTCGATTAGTAGTCTTTAAGCTATCACTGACTCCCCGCTTCTGCACATTAGCCTTCCAGTGTTCCCGTTACTGCTGTCGTTTATGCGTTTATTTTTGTTTATGGCATTTTCCTCATAGTATACCTGACCTTATAGAGTGAGGAAATTTATATAGTGAGGAAATATACCAGGAGAATAAGGTGACTGTGTTAGTAAGAAAGAAGAGTGAGTCATTTCTTGACAGCTTGGCCTCTCTTAGATTACAAACTCAGGTTAACTTATGTTCTGGGCAATTCATTTACAATTTCTTGACTTTAAGAATTATCGAATTTATATCATCTAAGAAATCGATTCACATAGATAAATTAGACAATCTTACCAGTTCTTTTCAATTGTTATATGAATGATTATATAAGTTATAACTTTTCATCATAAGTTTCGACTCGAGGTAGCCCTTCCTGTCCATTCCACATCATAAACACATACACACAGGTTATCATTCTCTCTATGTAACGTGTCACATGACACACAACCTACAGTTGTCTGGCAAACGGTGTTTCAAAGTCTTCCCTTCAATACGTGACACACTGTCACCTGGTGTTCAATAGTAACGTTTGTTAACGAATATGCTTTACTTACTTCCTCTGCCATATTCACTATCTTCGTCCTGCTACCGCTTACGACATCGCCCTGGCCCTGTGTGTACGTTCCTTCAAAACCATCCTCCATGTTCTCAGAGAGTGACGAGGAGCAAGTGTTGCTACATTTTCCTAGACCCTGCTGTATAAACATTTACATATCTCACTGGGTACTTACCGAGGCATACCTTATCGAGCCACTACTCACACTGGTCATACAATGTATGCAAATTCATATATGCAAATTATACGAGCCTGGATGATTGTTGGTCATTACCTTTGGGTATGTTTATAAGACCCTGGCTGTTCATCGTCGGCAGAACAAGACCACAGGAAGATAATTACGACCATGACTACGTCATCCGATGATGGACAGAGACCTCTGGTGCGCCAGAGTGCACAACTCACCTCGCAAGTTTCATCTGCTCTTCGTTAAGGTCTGTCTGACAAGAGGAACTTACCTGTTCTTAAGTATAAGTAGCAGGGGACTTACATGTAGTATCCCTGTTCTTAAGTATGAGTAGCAGGGGACTTACATGTAGTATCCCTTTTCTTAAGTATAAGTAGCAGGGGACTTACATGTAGTATCCCTTTTCTTAAGTATAAGTAGCAGGGAACTTACATGTAGTTTTCCTGTTCTTAAGTATAAGTAGCAGGGGACTTACATGTAATATCCCTGTTCTTAAGTATAAGTAGCAAGGGACTTACATGTAATATCCCTGTTCTTAAGTATAAGTAGCAGGGGACTTACATGTAATATCCCTGTTCTTAAGTATAAGTAGCAGGGAACTTACATGTAATATCCCTGTTCTTAAGTATAAGTAGCAGGGGACTTACATGTAGTATACCTGTTCTTAAGTATAAGTAGCAGGGGACTTACATGTAGTATCCCTGTTCTTAAGTATAAGTAGCAGGGGACTTACATGTAGTATTCCTGTTCTTAAGTATAAGTAGCAGGGGACTTACAGGTAGTATCCCTGTTCTTAAGTATAAGTAGCAAGGGACTTATATGTAGTATCCCTGTTCTTAAGTATAAGTAGCAGGGGACTTACATGTAATATCCCTGTTCTTAAGTATAAGTAGCAGGGGACTTACAGGTAGTATCCCTGTTCTTAAGTATAAGTAGCAAGGGACTTATATGTAGTATCCCTGTTCTTAAGTATAAGTAGCAGGGGACTTACATGTAATATCCCTGTTCTTAAGTATAAGTAGCAGGGGACTTACATGAAGTATACCTGTTCTTAAGTATAAGTAGCAGGGGACTTACATGTAGTATCCCTGTTCTTAAGTATAAGTAGCAGGGGACTTCAATGTAGTATCCCTGTTCTTAAGTATAAGTAGAAGTAGGTGTGCACGTAGTATGATGTAAGTGCTGTGTCATCTCGCGTATGTTTAGAGTCGACCTGTGTGGCGCGCGGTTGGCACTTTGAATACAAATGAATTCCAACAGCAGATCATTAGGTCCTGACCAGACTTGATGATAGCGGCAGAGAACAGGAGGAACTCTTGCGTGAGTGTGGCAGGAGTGGAAAGATTTCCAGATTTTTCAAAGAGGACGACCTGTTAAGTTATCGTATAGCTAAGGAGGCGCAAAATAATGTCGGTCGTGGATGTGAAGCCAGGATCTTCATCAAGTCTGTGCTTAAATCCATCTATGATGCTGCTTCCAATTACTCTGGCTGGTAAATCATTCCACAAGTGAACAATTCTGTTGAAGAAAAGGTACTTCGACACATTGGAAGTAAGGCGTTTGCCCACGAGTTTATATCCACCGGTATGAAAGCAGACCAATGTGTCCTTAAGAGCACGTTAGGTCAAGATGATGGAGGCCTTTCATGATTTCGAATACTTGTATTAGATCACCTCTTAAACTTCTCTTTTGTTAGGTAAACAAGTGTGATTCGTTTGGTCATCGGTCATAGGATCTGTTTCCCAGGTCAGGGGGTCGTCTTGGTCGCCCGACGCTGTAGCTCCTCTACTGAGATGGTGACTTAAACGGGGAGGAGCATTCCTCTCTCTCTCTCTCTCTCTCTCTCTCTCTCTCTCTCTCTCTCTCTCTCTCTCTCTCTCTCTCTCTCTCTCTCTCTCTCTCTCTCTCTCAGACCGGACATGGGAGGCTGCTGTGCTGAACCTCGTATATATCAATGGCTCCCAACCGGTACCATGGTACACGTACCACTGGAGGTGCGCCAGACCCGGCCGTCCAGGTGGTATGTGATTTTAATCTCACACGTTACAGTCGTTGGTATACGATCATATGACTACTTGTTTATGCTAGGGAAGGCTGGAGTGTATGTTGCACAGGATATGTTGTGAACAGTTCTTTGACGAGACGATAATTCCAGTGATACAAGCCTCATCAAAGGTGACTTTTCACTCGCTGTGTAACCTCGGACAGACGGAGTCCGGTAACACCTCTGTCTCTGTCTATCTGTATGTCTCTCTCTCTCATTCTATCTCTCTGTCTATCTATCTATCTATATCTATATCTATATATATATATATATATATATATATATATATATATATATATATATATATATATATATATATATATATATATATATATATCTATCTATAAATATATATATATATATATATATATATATATATATATATATATATATATATATATATATATATATATATATATATATATATATATATATATATATATATATATTCCCTGGGGATAGGGGAGAAAGAATACTTCCCACGTATTCCCTGCGTGTCGTAGAAGGCGACTAAAAGGGGAGGGGGCGGGGGGCTGGAAATCCTCCCCTCTCGTTTTTCTTTTATTTTCCAAAAGAAGGAACAGAGAAGGGGGCCAGGTGAGTGTATTCCCTCAAAGGCCCAGTCCTCTGTTCTTAACGCTACCTCGCTAATGCGGGAAATGGCGAATAGTTTGAAAGAAATATATATATATATATATACATATATATATATATATATATATATATATATATATATATATATATATATATATATATATATATATATATATATATATATATATATATACACGAACAAAGAGCATATGAACGCGCATCTTCATAGAACATACAAACCTCCAACAGCCAGGATAGAACCCGGGATATACCTCAGCGTTGTACGGTTAGGTTCGGTAAAATGCTAACTGTTGGCTGTGTGAGCCTGATGGGAAACGACCGGTGTAGACCCCATTGCTCACCAACGTGAGATGAAGGGTATTCGAGTACATAGTATTCGAATGGTCATTTCCTTATTAGGGGCGATCATAGCCTAGCGGTAGCGCTCCCGCCTGTTGCACAGGTGTCCCGGGTTTGATCCTGGCTGTTGGAAGTTTGTATGATATATATATATATATATATATATATATATATATATATATATATATATATATATATATATATATATATATATATCAACACAAACACCTTCAGAACTCAGTAAAGCCATATAGACAAGGTAAGGCCCTAAAATGACCTGTTTTAAGCTATAGAAAGTTTGATTCATAACTAACTGGCCGTATGATAACATCGTTCACTGAAGAACTCTCTTTAGATGAACATCAGAGGGAAAGATCACACACCCTACATATGTTCAGACTGACTTGTGTCCATAGGTGGAGAGTGTAGTGCACAGCCAGCAGGGAGATATTCTTCACTTACCTGTATAGTTCCATTCATCTCTTGTCCTATTTGATGAAAGAAGAGTGCTACATGATCAGACATTGTCTGAGGAATGTCTGTCTCATTTCAGCTCCCGACTTCCAAATGCAGCGTATGGCATGAACCTACATACTCGCGACTGCTGACCTACCGCTAACTCGAGATGCTCAGTTATGTCTATGAGAGACTCCACGTTGACCATTAGCTTCTTCTCCTACAGGGAGAACAGTGTGTCAGCTGGAGTGGGTTGGTATGTTGGGTCGTCATGACTTCCACGATGACAAGCAGCAGCTACAGCTGCAGGAGAGGCCAGCGAAGAAACGAACTAATCTCTAGTTTGAAATATTATTTCAAGAGAAGAGTCTTGAAGATGATGCAATATATGTCTTTAGTCTACAAGAGCAGAATCAGAATGCTGGTAGGTGGCGCTAATGAGGAAATCCCCCTTCTGAACTCTCTCTCTCTCTCTCTCTCTCTCTCTCTCTCTCTCTCTCTCTCTCTCTCTCTCTCTGTCTCTCTGTCTCTCTCTCTCTCTCTCTCTCTCTCTCTCTCTCTCTCTCTCTCTCTCTCTCTCTCTCTCTCTCTCTCACACTAGAATGGTCTTCCTATGTCAATATTATCAGTCGTTGTCGCTGCCACCTCTCTTTACAAACACGGCCGAGCTGAGTACCACTCATTCCTCTGCTGCTCTGGGTTCGTCTGAGACGAGAAGCGAAGCACTTGGGCGAAACCATTTTCGGATCTTTGAGAGAAAGTAACTTTTTCTAATCCTTATTCTTATCCACTTATGGCTATCTGAAGATGTTTAAGAGGAAGAAATATGGTATCCAGCATATTAATGGTAGAGACTCCAAAAGGGAGGCTCTCAGAGGAGAGGGGAACGCTGTAGGATCTCTCTCAGCGAGGCATATGTATGAAGGTGGGTCAGTTTGGAGTCGTTTCCTGAAGCATTTGAGTCCATCAAGAGAAGATATCCTGTTGTGGAGGGATTATGCCTGGGGTCGGTCTGGTGTCAAGAGTTAAGTGAGGAGACTCAACGGTTATTTTGATCCGTCTGTGATACTTTCCTTCTCAGGACAATCAAGATGTTTTGACGAAGGTAAGAGTAATAATGTGGGTGATGGGGAATCTCCTTAAGAAAAAACAGTGAGGGATGGGGGAAAGGGGAGGGAAGGGGCGGATTATGCTGTAAATCAACAAAGAGAAACGATTGGTGACGAGACAAACGATTGGCGACACATGATCCAGTAGGCACATTGCCTGTATCATGATTAATGTATAGATAAGCTACAGTAAGTCCACCCAGGTGTTCATCTGGTACCCGGGGCTGCACATGAAAATGTACCTGCTATAGGCTAGGGTGTGTCTGTGTGCATACTAACACAGGAGTAAAGAAGTGGAATATTCATACAAGGTTAGAGACGGGGCAACACGTGTAAAACTTCCTCTCCTTACAGTACACATAGGAAATTACACACACACACACACACACACACACACACACACACAGCTGGCTGATTGAAAAATACACACACTTCCATCATCTATTGTTGGTCTGCCTCACGTCACTCAACACAAAGGACCATCATATATACATTAGTTAACTGAGATCTTACCCTGGCCTGCCCTTCCCATCACTGACAGTTGACTGGAACAATCCACTGCAGACAATTCACCACCACAGAAAACACCACTGGACACATCGAGGTGTGAAAACTTACATCCACACAACAATATCCAGAGAAAGATTCCCTACCCTGAACACTGACTGACGCGGGGTCAACACGCTCCCCACACACCCACCACCAACACGCTCCCCACACACCCACCACCAACACGCTCCCCACACACCCACCAGCGTGTTAACACGCTCCCCACACACCCACCACCAACACGCTCCCCACACACCCACCACCAACACGCTCCCCACACACCCACCACCAACACGCTCCCCACACACCCACCACCAACACGCTCCCCACACACCCACCACCAACACGCTCCCCACACACCCACCATCAACACGCTCCCCACACACCCACCACCAACACGCTCCCCACACACCCTCCAACAACACGCTCCCCACACACCCTCCACCAACATTCTCCCCCACACACCCACCACCAACACGCTCCCCACACACCCACCAACAACACGCTCCCCACACACCCACCACCAACATTCTCCCCCACACACCCACCACCAACACGCTCCCCACACACCCACCACCAACACGCTCCCCACACACCCACTACCAACATTCTCCCCTACACAACCACCACCAACACGCTCCCCACACAACCACCACCAACACGCTCCCCACACACCCACCATCAACACGCTCCCCACACACCCACCACCAACACGCTCCCAACACACCCACCAGCAACACGCTCCCCACACAATCACCACCAACACGCTCCCCACACACCCACCACCAACACGCTCCCCACACACCCACCACCAACACGCTCCCCACACACCCTCCACCAACACGCTCCCCACACACCCTCCACCAACACGCTCCCCACACACCCACCACCAACACGCTCCCCACACACCCACCACCAACACGCTCCCCACACACCCACCACCAACACGCTCCCCACACACCCACCACCAACACGCTCCCCACACAACCACCACCAACACGCTCCCCACACACCCACCACCAACACGCTCCCCACACACCCTCCACCAACACGCTCCCCACACACCCTCCACCAACACGCTCCCCACACACCCTCCACCAACACGCTCCCCACACACCCACCACCAACACGCTCCCCACACACCCACCACCAACACGCTCCCCACACACCCTCCACCAACACGCTCCCCACACACCCACCACCAACACGCTCCCCACACACCCACCACCAACACGCTCCCCACACACCCACCACCAACACGCTCCCCACACACCCTCCACCAACACGCTCCCCACACACCCACCACCAACACGCTCCCCACACACCCACCACCAACACGCTCCCCACACACCCACCACCAACACGCTCCCCACACACCCACCACCAACACGCTCCCCACACACCCTCCACCAACACGCTCCCCACACACCCACCACCAACACGCTCCCCACACACCCACCACCAACACGCTCCCCACACACCCACTACCAACATTCTCCCCCACACAACCACCACCAACACGCTCCCCACACACCCACCACCAACACGCTCCCCACACACCCACCACCAACACTGGGTGAGATATTTCCCCTTAGTGTTGGAGTTTTACCATTACTGTTCCAGTCTTTCCTCTGGTTCTGGAAATGCTGTATAAGATGTGAGAGACTCACGTGTGTCCACGTGTACTTACTGACACTAGTGCACAGTGTTAACATCTCACGGTGTTGGTCTACCGTCCTGGCTGGTGACTGGGGGCCTTGAGGGCCTTGCCCTACCTCGAGTAACAGCGAATATCTTAGATCTTTCTCCCGATCCACCAGATCATGGTTGGTGTGATACAATTATCTGAATAATCTTCTGCAGTTTTAAGAATGTAATCCTTGTCGTCACTGTAACCTTAATACGTCTGTCGCATTCATAACAACGTCTTACATTTGCCTGCTCGAGTGAAGGTGTTTGCCAGAAGTGTAAGGTCATAGTAGCAGGTTGTAAGGTACGAGGGGCATTACTCCTGGCACCCGAGACGAAGCCGCCCTGACCAAGTGGTCTTTGTGGAAGGTGTCACACACACTTGACCTTCGCTGCTCTGGTGCCCCTCGTCTCGTTCTGATGGTTCGGTTCTCGTGGAGAAATGCGAGCGAGTGTTGGTCTTGTGGGTTATATCTAACTCTGTGTCGACCTTAGGCAAAGGCCAGCTGAGCAGTGGTCTTGGGGTCCCATCATATCTGTGCTGCCAACCTGACAAACACAGAAGAGAGACAAGATCTGTACTGAGGAGAGTGTACGCAAAATTGAGAGAATTAGAGCAAAAATGATGTTGTGGTTAATCAGCCGTTAGTATGAACCCAGTACTATGGTGTCCAGCTCAGGTTCAGTCACTTTGTTGATCAGGTCAGCTGGTGGGCCGTTCTCTTTAACATTATGGTATGTCAGGTCATCTCAGAGCTCGACGAGGCAAATTTAGCACAACCCATTAGGGTCACTTTCCGCCGGTTACACAGGCCGGGCGAGACCACGAAACCTCCCTCGCATGTGTTGAATATCAAGCAGACAAGTTGGGACTTCTTTTTGGCTCCGAGTGGGAGGCGGGTCAACGTTGCTGGAGACGACAGCATAACAGTGTGATGGATAAGTCAGACCTTGTTTAACAGGCCCGGTGCCAGCAGACCACTACAGTGGTGTGTGTGACACAAGAGCGACAACATCTGCATGTCATTTGTTGGAAATCACGAGATGAGGGAACACAGGTGTTTCTCAGGAGGGTTTTGAGTTCCTTTGTGTTGCATAGATGGCTGCAACTTATTGGTGGTGGATCTAAACTGGAATAGAAATGTCCTGAAATGTTGGTGTTGTGCTACATTTGTGGACGTCCCAGTGTGGATATCCCACTAGTATGTCTAACTCTGCATGTCCCATTGTTGATGTCCCAGTGTTGGTTTCCCAGTACGGATGTCCCAGTGGGATTGTCCAAGTGTGGATGTCCACGCGCTGATGCACCAGCGTAAATGCTCCAGTGTGCATGTCCCAGTGTGGATACTCTATGTGCATACTCCGGTGTGCATGTCCTAGTGTGGATACACAATGCGCATGCTCCAGTGTGCATGTCCCAGTGTGGATACACTATGTGCATGCTGCAGTGTGCATGTCCTAGTGTGGATACACAATGCGCATGCTCCAGTGTGCATGTCCCAGTGTGGATACACTATGTGCATACTCCAGTGTGCATGTCCTAGTGTGGATACACAATGCGCATGCTCCAGTGTGCATGTCCCAGTGTGGATACACTATGTGCATGCTCCAGTGAGCATGTTCCAGTGTGGATACACTATGTGCATACTCCAGTATGCATGTTCCAGTGTTGACACACTATGTGCATGCTCCAGTGATTACGATTTGTATGTTACGGGAAGAGATTTTAACACTCGTGTTGTGCGCGGATGTCCCTTTGTGAACGCCCTATTGTGGAAAGCACAGTGTGGGTGTCTTGGTATAGATGTCCCACTGTGGATGTCCCATGATGGATGTCCCAGTGGGAATTGCACTTGCTGAGACAGACACGAAGTAGAATGACCATTAAACACCGGATGCAGAAGAGCCATCAAGAACATTATGACGGACGAGGTTGTTCATTACTGACCTGGCGTACGTTGCAGAATGTTGAGCTCGCTTGTGTTGCAGAATGTTGAGCTACCTTGTGTTGCAGAGTGTTGAGCTCGCTTGTGTTGCAGAATGTTGAGCTCGCTCTTGTTGCAGAATGTTGAACTAGCTTGTGTTGCAGAATGTTGAGCTCGCTCTTGTTGCAGAATGTTGAACTAGCTTGTGTTGCAGAATGTTGAGCTAGCTTGTGCTCAGAATGTTTAGCTCTCTTTTGTTGCAGTATATTGATCTCGCTTGTGTTGCAGAATGTTGAGCTCGCTTGTGTTGCAGAATGTTGAGCTACCTTGCGCTACAGAATATTGAGCTCGCTTGTGTTTTAGAACCTTGTATTAGCGTTTGTCAAACAATGTTGAGCTGTTGTTTGTTGCAGGGAGTAAAACGCTTGGTTTCTTCTTGCCGATTGTGTTCGTTGCATTAAAGAGTAAGTAGGAAAAGAGCATTTTGTCAGCTGAACATGATGGGTTAGAATTAATATGTGTAGGATGGGTGGAGACATACATATTGCCTAACACTTGACGTAGGTGTCAAAAGCATGTCTTCTGAGAACGATTAGAAATATAAGCCGAGCTTCGGTGATTTCTTTTTTCAAACATCAGCTCAGTTTTCGCAATCTTTCCCAAAGCTGATTTCTTTTCCTTTCTCACCAACATTTCGTTTGGGATCTGGAGTAAAGCGAGACACCAGGAGATCATATTCGTAAGACGCTACGTTAAAGGAAGAGGAGGAAAGAAAATGAAATCGCTTCGCAAAATATGAAAAAAAAACGTTGATAATCTATCTAGGTTGTGTCTTCTGGTGCAGCTGTTCCGGCCGAGGCGCAAGAAAAACTGCTCAGGTCATGATGAAGAGCCAATTTGCTCCAGGCACGCTCGCCTCACCTACGGCTGATAATGTCTATCGTAACTACAGGCATCTTCATGCCGATAGAAGGCGTGGAATAGAATTTCCCTTATAGACCAAGACCAAAGGTGGCAGCCAGACCTGGGCACTACAACAGCCATCGCTGGCTCATGTATATATACAGTTCGCTCCAGCAGAGGTTGCTGGTGTTGCTGTTTTTTCTTGGCGTAAACTGTTTCACGCTGCTGAGAGAGCTGGTCCTCTCGTACCTGACGGATAAGAAGATTGGGGAGGCATCCACACTCAACTGGCTCAGCAGGAAGCATCAAAAGACGACATGAGCAGCGCGCTCAGCAGACAGCAGACCCTTAGCAAACTGGTTGGTCAAAAATGATTACTTACACTGCACCAGCAAAACGTATTCCGGTTGCTCGCTATCATCAAATGTTTAACAGAAGATCGTATAGCTTTTCGTAGCTTAATCGACAGGCTTTGCGTGCCTCAGCGAGGAAACTCTCTCGCTCTCTCTCGGGTTGGCACAATCATTGGCTAAATTGGATCCAGTCATGCAAGGACAATTGAAGCTCACAGATCGTGATGAGACACCCACGATCATAATCTGGCGGAGGTAGGCCATAACGAGGTCGATAAATGAAAATTATAATTTGTACATCATCAACACCGTCGACGGCACTGAGTACTTGACCTATGATGTCTGGCGCTATACACAGAGCCTATCGACTACCTGAGACTTTGCAAAATACGAGATAAAGCTTTCGAACATTTATTTTCATTTCTTCCAGCTGAAGTATACAACTGGAGAGGCTACGACCAATTACCACCTCCCTGAAGTGCAGAGATGATAAGGCTTATGAGTCAGTCACGTGAGGGGACGAGGTTCTGACTGCCAGAACAGCGTTAAGATAATGTCCGTCAGGGTTCGATTCTGGATATGAACCCAGGGACTCTCTTTACTCCACGCAAATGTTCTAGTTCGAACCTTTCGCTAGATATAACCAAAGCCTCTCTCATTGCAGTTGCTTTTGTTGGTTTAATTCAGTGAATCTAAGTGTTGTTCGCTACGTCAATGCGTGATAGATCATGCAGACAATTACGCGTCGACTCATTATCAGTTGGAAAGGGTGATGATGCAGGGTTTGGAGGTGGCGATGGAGAGTTCTTTGGTGACGATTTACTGATGCTAGTGTGTTCTGATATGACATTCAACACGTAAGCATCGTTAGGAAGTTTCTTTTTTTCTCTCTAAGGACACAGGCATCCATATCCAAGTTGCATTCGAGCTGTTGCAAAGAGCTAGTCAGTGGCTGAGGAACTACATTGTAGGTATTTCACCCTCAAAGGTGCATTGGTCGCTGCTCAAGCTCTGACAGAATTGCACGTTGAGGTCTGGAGTCGCCGGGCAAAAGAAACAGTTTGGATACGAAGGAGCAGATGAGCCTAGAGTTTATTCTAGGGAAGACGTTCAGACCAGCTTCTTTAACACTGCGGCTGATAGCGCCATTGTACGACCTGAGGTATTAGGCTGAACAATTGAAAATCACAGGAAGTTTGCTTTTTCTTACCTGACTTAAAGAAAGACTGAAAGTGGAGATGTCATGAAGCAGTGTGATGCCATTGCCCTTCCAGATGAGTAGAGTCGTGATAATGGTGGAAGGATGGTGGCTGATGAGCCCGAGTTGTTGAGGTCGATTCTATCATCAGGCGTCACGAATTCTATCAAGATCCTGACGGTTCTTCATGACAGGAACTTGAGCAATGTCTACGTTGACATTTCCAAAATGCCTCGAATTTCCCAGGAGATTCCAGTGACCGTTGGCAAACGGAAGAGCTTAAGCGTTTCTAACCTGAGGGACAAATTCTTGTCTACGCTCAAGCGTGCCGCCAAGAAAGCATAGATCCTCTGGTGCTATTATCAAGTAAAAGAAAATAAGAATCTCCAAAATATGAATGACTTTGCCTTAGAATGAAGAAATGGTCACTTCAGAATTTCGAAGAATTCCTTCGTCCCAAAACTATTTAGAGTCTCATCTGATTTGCTCTTATATATATATATATATATATATATATATATATATATATATATATATATATATATATATATATATATATATATATATATATATATATATATATATATATATATATATATATTTATATATATATATATATTTTTTTTTTTTTTTTTTTTTTGTCGCTGTCTCCCGCGTTTGCGAGGTACCGCAAGGAAACAGACGAAAGAAATGGCCCAACCCCCCCCCCCCCATACACATGTATATACATATGTCCACACACGCAAATATACATACCTACACAGCTTTCCATGGTTTACCACAGACGCTTCATATGCCCCGATTCAATCCACTGACAGCACGTCAACCCCGGTATACCACATCGCTCCAATTCACTCTATTCCTTGCCCTCCTTTCACCCTCCTGCATGTTCAGGCCCCGATCACACAAAATCTTTTTCACTCCATCTTTCCACCTCCAATTTGGTCTCCCTCTTCTCCTCGTTCCCTCCACCTCCGACACATATATCCTCTTGGTCAATCTTTCCTCACTCATTCTCTCCATGTGCCCAAACCATTTCAAAACACCCTCTTCTGCTCTCTCAACCACGCTCTTTTTATTTCCACACATCTCTCTTACCCTTACGTTATTTACTCGATCAAACCACCTCACACCACACATTGTCCTCAAACATCTCATTTCCAGCACATCCATCCTCCTGCGCACAACTCTTTCCATAGCCCACGTCTCGCAACCATACAACATTGTTGGAACCACTATTCCTTCAAACATACCCATTTTTGCTTTCCGAGATAATGTTCTCGACTTCCACACATTCTTCAAGGCTCCCAGAATTTTCGCCCCCTCCCCCACCCTATGATCCACTTCCGCTTCCATGGTTCCATCCGCTGCCAGATCCACTCCCAGATATCTAAAACACTTCACTTCCTCCAGTTTTTCTCCATTCAAACTCACCTCCCAATTGACTTGACCCTCAACCCTACTGTACCTAATAACCTTGCTCTTATTCACATTTACTCTTAACTTTCTTCTTTCACACACTTTACCAAACTCAGTCACCAGCTTCTGCAGTTTCTCACATGAATCAGCCACCAGCGCTGTATCATCAGCGAACAACAACTGACTCACTTCCCAAGCTCTCTCATCCCCAACAGACTTCATACTTGCCCCTCTTTCCAAAACTCTTGCATTCACCTCCCTAACAACCCCATCCATAAACAAATTAAACAACCATGGAGACATCACACACCCCTGCCGCAAACCTACATTCACTGAGAACCAATCAGTTTCCTCTCTTCCTACACGTACACATGCCTTACATCCTCGATAAAAACTTTTCACTGCTTCTAACAACTTGCCTCCCACACCATATATTCTTAATACCTTCCACAGAGCATCTCTATCAACTCTATCATATGCCTTCTCCAGATCCATAAATGCTACAAGAGAAGAGTGGGAGGTGGGTTGATTAGAAAGGGTAGTGAGTGGTGGGATGAAGAAGTAAGAGTATTAGTGAAAGAGAAGAGAGAGGCATTTGGACGGTTTTTGCAGGGAAAAAATGCAGTTGAGTGGGAGACGTATAAAAGAAAGAGACAGGAGGTCAAGAGAAAGGTGCAATAGGTGAAAAAAAGGGCAAATGAGAGTTGGGGTGAGAGAGTATCATTAAATTTTAGGGAGAATAAAAAGATGTTCTGGAAGGAGGTAAATAAAGTGCGTAAGACAAGGGAGCAAATGGGAACTTCAGTGAAGGGCGCAAATGGGGAGGTGATAACAAGTAGTGGTGATGTGAGAAGGAGATGGAGTGAGTATTTTGAAGGTTTGTTGAATGTGTTTGATGATAGAGTGGCAGATATAGGGTGTTTTGGTCGAGGTGGTGTGCAAAGTGAGAGGGTTAGGGAAAATGATTTGGTAAACAGAGAAGAGGTAGTAAAAGCTTTGCGGAAGATGAAAGCCGGCAAGGCAGCAGGTTTGGATGGTATTGCAGTGGAATTTATTAAAAAAGGGGGTGACTGTATTGTTGACTGGTTGGTAAGGTTATTTAATGTATGTATGACTCACGGTGAGGTGCCTGAGGATTGGCGGAATGTGTGCATAGTGCCATTGTACAAAGGCAAAGGGGATAAGAGTGAGTGCTCAAATTACAGAGGTATAAGTTTGTTGAGTATTCCTGGTAAATTATATGGGAGGGTATTGATTGAGAGGGGTGAAGGCATGTACAGAGCATCAGATTGGGGAAGAGCAGTGTGGTTTCAGAAGTGGTAGAGGATGTGTGGATCAGGTGTTTGCTTTGAAGAATGTATGTGAGAAATACTTAGAAAAGCAAATGGATTTGTATATATATATATATATATATATATATATATATATATATATATATATATATATATATATATATATATATATATATACATATATTCCTATGAGTTCATGAGAAAATATATTGACATCCACTTTAATTTAGGAATGTGCCTCTTCGAGACCATGAAAATCTTATCTGTTCAATACGCCTCACAGTTCCCAAGTTTTGAGTTTACCTTTTCTATGACTCCGACCGATCCAGGTGGAGCTCCAGGTCGCCGGACGTACGTGAAATAGACAACGCCTTTTCTGTACGACGAGTGACGCAGCCACGGTCTGCCCTGCGTCACCTTCAGGAAATTCACTGATTACACTTTCGTAAAACCTTCGTCATAATTGTAAACCACTGTGTGTGTGTGTGTGTGTGTGTGTGTGTGTGTGTGTGTGTGTGTGTTTGTAAGATAACCTATTTCTATCTGTTGGTACAGTACAGGAGAGAGTTTTACACTTGTGGGGCTCCATTTCTTGTGCGTGTGTGGTGTTGACCACCTGTTTTATATCATTTCTACGGTGTGGGGTGAGAGTTTTAGGGAATTCTATTTTCATAAGGTCAACATCATTGAACTTTCTCTACTATCATACAATTCCTACACATTTTTATGCTGTCCACATGACAATGTTATCACCCAGTTAATTCCATTCATTCGCTACTTTTATGCTATAGAAACATTTCTTTACATCTTTTCTAATAAGCTTCTTACTCAGTTTGAATTGAAGCGCCGCTTGTTGCTCTGATCTTACAGCTCTGGAAGATCTGCTCACTTTCTCTGTCATGAAACTGACTTAAAAACTTAAAGGTTATCGCTAGGTCATCCATTATTCCTTTCTCTTCCATGTTGGATAAATCTAAGGGTTCTAACCTATCCCTGTGACTCGGTTCTCTTGATTATGGGACCATCTTTGCCGTCTTTCTCTGGACTTTCTCTAGAGGTTAGTTCTTCGTGCTTCAACAATGTGGTGTCGAAACTTGGGAAGCATATTTAAGTCTTGGTCTAACGTGTGATGGAACCAGCTTGCTGAATACCATCTCATCCATGCACAGTCAGCAAGACAATGATCATAGCTGCGCTTGTGGCGCTTTACGCTTTGTAACAGAGGGCGGAGATGCTTGGTATTTTCTGTGTGTCGGCCAATTTTAGGATGCTTGGTCTCCTTATCTGGCAATGAGACTGCCACGATAGGAAAGTTATCGGGTGCAGTTGGAGGAGTAAAGGAACTTCCTGTATTACAACTATACAACTGAATACAACCGAATTCCAACACCAGCAGACCACTGGGGCCTGACGAAGCTGTTTGTGATTGTGGACGAGAACAGGAACTTGTGGATCATCGTGGTAGTAGTAGTAACAAGACAGATTCTTTTTATCTAAAAGTGTAAACTGTAAAACCTGTAAACTTATCGTGTAGCGAAGGAGGTGCAAATAATGTCAGTCGTGGACATGAAGTTAGACATTTATGAAGTCTGTGCTTAAACGTATGTACTGTAATGCTTTCAAGTACCTGCAGATGGTACATTCTTCCATATGTCAACATTCCTCTTGAGGAAATATATAACAAATCCTCCTCCGCTGTAAAACATACCAGGAACAAAGGAAAGAGTGATTACAGAATGTCAGACAAAGGAAGATGAATTTTACATTACATTACCCACTTGGTTATGATACTGAAATAACTGATAGATTTATCATCTATCTCAAGGAAAAAACTTCACCTGCTCCTCTGGATTTCTATCGACTGCTGTCTGTGTTTTGTTGCAAGATATACCTGAAGATTTGATATTTGGGTGAAGAAAATGGGAAAAGATATTGATTTGAAATGAAACATAAACAATGACAGGATGTTAAGACAATCTGGCACAGTTCAAAATCTCACATTTGAAAACAAAACATTGCAGGTAACACTTCAACGTAATCAATCACATTTCAGTTGTTTCAAGTGAAGTTTTATCATATCTGCTTTTCACTCTTTGTTATTGTTCATTGACGAATGGTATGGCCACAACAGCATTACCCTACAGCTACCAGTCTGGTTCAGCTATACACATACCTTGTAAACATTTATGATTATCTATCATCCAAAATCCTGTAATGAAAGGAAACTTAACATGGAATGGTTCGATGATTTGCTTGCGAACAAAGTAAAGATATTTCTTTTTCACCAAACTGGATCTTTCCCTCAGCAAAACTATCAGATTTCCCAGCAATATTGGTCAACCCTCCAGCTTTCTTATCGTTTTCATCCAAATGATGACTACCTGGTAGATGGAGACTCATCCCTTTAGCTTTATGAAACATTTATTAAAGTGAATATTACCAAAGTAGCGAATTACACTTGTGTGTCCTATTTCATTAAAGAAAATTATTTTGTCATATTATTTCAAAGATCTTAAGTCAAAGAATACGGCATGAGGAAGGGATTTCATAACGTATATACAAGGAATGTCAAAAAATAACCAGAAGGACCAGTCCTACGGTAAATTATCTGGCGTAACATCATTCATTTTGAATTCCATTGACCCCAAGTGTAGCTAACATTTGGAGCAACATTATTTATTTTGAATTTCATTGACCCCTAGTGTAGCCTCACCTATTTCCTTTGGTGCTGATTCTAGCGCCTGTTATGTAGAAGAACCTTCCTAGTGTCTCTCACTCTCTTCCAACGCCCACCCCACAAGAACTGGTAGTGGCTAGACGAACGAACCCAACCTGAGATGATAAAGAAAACACACGTTTTTGAACGTGAAGATTAACAGGACAAGAATCAATCAGACTTAGCCGAATCTCTGTTTAGCATGTCCATGAACTTCTTATTTCTTAGTGAGTCGTTCTGGTAACTATTTTCGTTCCCTACAATTCTAAGCTTCAGAACTCTCCACCATCTGATGTCTACCCTAGCAACTATGACGTGTCACGTTTTTAAAAGACAACTTTTTCACTTCCTCCAAAATTCGTAAATAGTTTTCCTCGTCTTTTTTTTTTCCTTTTATATTTCATGTAACTTAGGCCCGGCCTCGGTACGGTCCTTTGTTTGTAACTGAAGCTTCCAATACAAGAAAAATAAATGTAGCCTAAGTTAGAATTTAAGTCACCTTCAGAAGGGAAGTATTTGTCCTGTATGTTGCGTCTGCTCAACACGTTATTCATTTTGTCTTTCACAAACCAAAACACAAATAAACCTTATCTAAAAAAGCATTTCTGTCCACATATTTACCATAACCATTCGTTCATGTCAAGATCAGAACCATTAAGTAGGAAACGTACATGATATTTTTTTTTTGTCTTTCACTCTAGCAAACCAAAACGCAAATAAAACGTATTTAAAAAAGCATTTCTGTCTACATATTTACCATAACCATTCGTTCACGTCAAGATCAGAACCATTAAGTAGGAAGCGTACATGATATTTTTTTTTGTCTTTCACTCTAGCAAACCAAAACGCAAATAAAACGTATTTAAAAAAGCATTTCTGTCTACATATTTACCATAACCATTCGTTCATATCAAGATCAGAACCGTTACATAGGATGTGTACATGTTACACCTTACGGAGAGTGCTAGTCTAACATTCTGCAACGAATCCTAGTGCATTATCCCCCCAAAAAATGCTATCTCAGTTTCCTGCATCATTTCTCCAGGCCAGCATTCTGCATACACTGCTCATCTGTTACTGTACATCTAATGTTAACACAAAATTCTGCAACAAAGCCTAACACATACATTCTCCCAAAAGACGATGGCCCAACATACTGCAACGTATCTCAGCATTCTTCATCAGTTGGTAGCTCAACATTCTGCAGCATACACTAGCTCAACATTCTGTACCATACGCTAGCTCAACATTCTGTACCATACGCTAGCTCAACATTCTGTAACATACGCCAGCTCAACATTCTGTGCCATACGCTAGCTCAACATTCTGTGCCATACGCTAGCTCAACATTCTGTACCATACGCTAGCTCAACATTCTGTACCATACACTAGCTCAACATTCTGTGCCATACGCTAGCTCAACATTCTGTAACATACGCCAGCTCAACATTCTGTGCCATACGCTAGCTCAACATTCTGTGCCATACGCTAGCTCAACATTCTGTACCATACGCTAGCTCAACATTCTGTACCATACGCTAGCTCAACATTCTGTAACATACGCCAGCTCAACATTCTGTGCCATACGCTAGCTCAACATTCTGTGCCATACGCTAGCTCAACATTCTGTACCATACGCTAGCTCAACATTCTGTACCATACGCTAGCTCAACATTCTGTAACATACGCCAGCTCAACATTCTGTGCCATACGCTAGCTCAACATTCTGTGCCATACGCTAGCTCAACATTCTATACCATACGCTAGCTCAACATTCTGCAACATACGCCAGCTCGCAGCATACGCTAGCTCAACATTCTGTAACATACGCTAGCTCAACATTCTGTACCATACGCCAGCTCAACATTCTGCAACATACACTAGCTCAACATTCTGTAACATACGCTAGCTCAACATTCTGTACCATACGCCAGCTCAACATTCTGCAACATACACTAGCTCAACATTCTGTAACATACGCTAGCTCAACATTCTGTACCATACGCCAGCTCAACATTCTGCAACATACACTAGCTCAACATTCTGTAACATACGCTAGCTCAACATTCTGTAACATACGCTAGCTCAACATTCTGTACCATACGCCAGCTCAACATTCTGCAACATACACTAGCTCGACATTATGTAACATACACTCGCTCAACATTCTGCAACATACACTAGCTCAACATTCTGTAACATACGCTAGCTCAACATTCTGTAACATACACTAGCTCAACATTCTGTACCATACGCTAGCTCAACATTCTGTACCATACGCTAGCTGAACATTCTGTACCATACGCTAGCTCAACATTCTGTACCATACGCTAGCTCAACATTATATACCATACGTCAGCTCAACATTCTGCAGCATACGCTAGCTCAACATTCTGTACCATACGCCAGCTCAACATTCTGCAGCATACGCTAGCTCAACATTCTGTACCATGCGCCAGCTCAACGTTCTGAAACATACGCTAGCTCAACATTCTGCAGCATACACTAGCTCAACATTCTGTACCATACGCCAGCTCAACATTCTGTACCATGCGCCAGCTCAACGTTCTGAAACATACACTAGCTCAACATTTTGTACCATACGCTAGCTCAACATTCTGCAGCATACACTAGCTCAACATTCTGTACCATACGCTAGCTCAACATTCTGTACCATACGCTAGCTCAACATTCTGTACCATACGCTAGCTCAACATTCTGTACCATACGCCAGCTCAACATTCTGTACCATACGCTAGCTCAACAATCTGCAACATACGCTAGCTCAACATTCTGTACCATACGCTAGCTCAACATTCTGTACCATACGCCAGCTCAACATTCTGTACCATACGCTAGCTCAACATTCTGCAACATACGTTAGCTCAACATTCTGCAACATACTCCAGGTCTGTAATGAAAAACGTCAGTCAGTCATAATGTTTGATCATATCTGCGTTTCGTTCTTTGTAAGTGTTCACTGACGAATGATATGACCACAGCAGCAATACCATGCAACTTCTAGTGTGGCTGAGTTATACAAGTACCTTGTATACATTTGTGATTATTCATGATCCAAAATCCTGTAATGAAAGGAACATTAACATGAAGTGATTCGATAATTCGCTCACGAACAAAGTAAAGATATTTCTCTTTTCACCAAACTGGATCTTTCCCTCAGCAAAACTGTCAGATTTCCCAGCAATATTGGTCAACCCTCCAGATTTCTTATCGTTTTCATCTACATGATAACCGGTCATTTGGTGGCTATGATGCGTAGGGTAGTTAAAGGTTATCATATTTCCACAATGGGGCATCCACAGTGGCGTGACCGAAGCGGAATAGTCACACTTGGGCATCCACAGTGGGGTGTCCACACTGGAATATCCACACTGACACATCCACACCGGAACATCCACAATAGAACATTCGCAATGGAACATCCACACTGCATATCCACACTAGGACATCCACACTAGGACATCCACACTGCATATCCTCACAAGGAAATCCACACTAGGACATCCACACTGCATATCCACACTAGGACATCCACACTAGGACATCCACACTGCATATCCACACTAGGACATCCACACTAGGACATCCACACTAGGACATCCACACTAGGATATACAAACTGGGACATTCAGAATGTAACATAGACAATGGAACAGCCACATACAATGTAACATATACAATGGACATCTACAATGGAAAATTCCCACTGGAACATCCACACTAGGACATCAATATCGGAACATCCATAATGGGGCACCCACACTGGAACATCCATATTAGGAAATCAGCATCGGAACATCCATACTGGGACATCCACACTGGATCATCCACAGTGGGTCATTCACGTTGGGACATTCACGCTAGGACATCCTACGGGGATATCAACACTGGGGCATCCGCCTTGGGACATCCATACTGACACACCCTTACTGAAACACCTAAGCTGGGATATATGCTCGGAGACATATACATTTGGACATCCACACCATCCGGATTGGGGTACCCACACTAGAACATCACACTAGAACATCTGTACTTTGGCATCAACACTGGGGCATCAACACTGGGGTATCAGCACTTGGGCATCAACACTGGGGCATCAACACTGGGGCATCAACACTGGGGCATCAACACTGGGGCATCAACACTGGGGCATCAACACTCGGGCATCAACACTGGGGCATCCACAATGAGACATTTGCAATCAGATGTCCACCATGAAACACCATAAAATAACATCTTTGTCTGTGTATGAATTCATCATTATGATGCACATATCTTATCATGACGATTGAAAGGACGAGAAACTGAACTTTTCTTCAGGTACATCTGCGTTCCTCACCTAATGACTACCTACGAATTACATCCAGAAGTTCTCATTACTGAGTCATTGATTTAGTTGATGTTATAGCGCGCTGGCGACAGGAGAACTGAGACACAGCCTCACGTATCGAAGAACTCCGGGTCATCCTGTCAGCCCTGGTGATATCCATTCACCTCTCACTAGGAGTCATTAAGAAGTGCCCACCTTGTCCACCTGACATTCCTCACATGCAAGGTTTCGTGGCACCGTGGCCTCTGTTACCAGCAGAACGTGACCCTGATAGGCTGGGTCAGGTGTGAGGTTGGCCTTGGGTAAATTGCTACTTCGGTCTTATGATGAGGAGATATGTCATTAGATTGAGGAGAGCCGCCACCAGCTGACCTGATCATCAAGGTGACTGGACGTGCAGATTGCTGGGTGCTGAGCGGTGGTTCGCTCGCATCGGCCAAACACTTTCCCTCAGTCTGTCAGAAAGATTAAACTGGACACCATAGTACTGGGTTCATACTGACGGCTGATTAACCACACATCATCTTTGCTCTAATTCTCTCAATTCTGCGTACACTCTCCTCAGTACAGTTCTTGTCTCTCTTCTGTGTTTGTCAGGTTGGCAGCACAGATATGATGGGGCCCCAAGACCACTACTCAGCTGGCCTTTGCCTAAGGTCGACACAGAGTTAGATATAACCCACAAGACCAACACTCGCTCGCATTTCTCCACGAGAATCGAACCATCAGGACGAGACGAGGGGCACCAGAGCAGCGAAGGTCAAGTGTGTGTGACACCTTCCACAAAGACCACTTGGTCAGGGCGGCTTCGTCTCGGGTGCCAGGAGTAATGCCCCTCGTACCTTACAACCTGCTACTATGACCTTACACTTCTGGCAAACACCTTCACTCGAGCAGGCAAATGTAAGACGTTGTTATGAATGCGACAGACGTATTAAGGTTACAGTGACGACAAGGATTACATTCTTAAAACTGCAGAAGATTATTCAGATAATTGTATCACACCAACCATGATCTGGTGGATCGGGAGAAAGATCTAAGATATTCGCTGTTACTCGAGGTAGGGCAAGGCCCTCAAGGCCCCCAGTCACCAGCCAGGACGGTAGACCAACACAGTGAGATGTTAACACTGTACACTAGTGTCAGTAAGTACACGTGGACACACGTGAGTCTCACATCTTATACAGCATTTCCAGAACCAGAGGAATGACTGGAACAGTAATGGTAAAACTCCAACACTAAGGGGAAATATCTCACCCAGTGTTGGTGGTGGGTGTGTGGGGAGCGTGTTGGTGGTGGGTGTGTGGGGAGCGTGTTGACCCCGCGTTAGTCAGTGTTCAGGGTAGGGAATCTTTCTCTGGATATTGTTGTGTGGATGTAAGTTTTCACACCTCGATGTGTCCAGTGGTGTTTTCTGTGGTGGTGAATTGTCTGCAGTGGATTGTTCCAGTCAACTGTCAGTGATGGGAAGGGCAGGCCAGAGTAAGATCTCAGTTAACTAATGTATATATGATGGTCCGTCGTGTTCAGTGACGTGAGGCAGACCAACAATAGATGATGGAAGTGTGTGTATTTTTCTATCAGCCAGCTGTGTGTGTGTAGGTGTGTGTGTGTGTGTGTGTGTGAGAGAGAGAGAGAGAGAGAGAGAGAGAGAGAGAGAGAGAGAGAGAGAGAGAGAGAGAGAGAGAGAGAGAGAGAGAGAGAGAGAGGAATGCTCCTCCCCGTTTAAGTCACCATCTCAGTAGAGGAGCTACAGCGTCGGGCGACCAAGACGACCCCCTGACCTGGGAAACAGATCCTATGACCGATGACCAAACGAATCACATTTGTTTACCTAACAAAAGAGAAGTTTAAGAGGTGATCTAATACAAGTATTCGAAATCATGAAAGGCCTCCATCATCTTGACCTAACGTGCTCTTAAGGACACATTGGTCTGCTTTCATACCGGTGGATATAAACTCGTGGGCAAACGCCTTACTTCCAATGTGTCGAAGTACCTTTTCTTCAACAGAATTGTTCACTTGTGGAATGATTTACCAGCCAGAGTAATTGGAAGCAGCATCATAGATGGATTTAAGCACAGACTTGATGAAGATCCTGGCTTCACATCCACGACCGACATTATTTTGCGTCTCCTTAGCTATACGATAACTTAACAGGTCGTCCTCTTTGAAAAATCTGGAAATCTTTCCACTCCTGCCACTCTCACGCAAGAGTTCCTCCTGTTCTCTGCCGCTATCATCAAGTGTGGTCAGGACCTAATGATCTGCTGTTGGAATTCATTTGTATTCAAAGTGGCAACCGCGCGCCACACAGGTCGACTCTAAACATACGCGAGATGACACAGCACTTACATCATACTACCTGCACACCTACTTCTACTTATACTTAAGAACAGGGATACTACATTGAAGTCCCCTGCTACTTATACTTAAGAACAGGGAAGTTCCTCATGGCAGGGAGACCTTAAGAAAGAGCAGATGAAACTTTTATGGTAACAAACACGAGAATAAACGGGCGCCACCCCCTCTCTCTCTCTCTCTCTCATGTATATATATATATATATATATATATATATATATATATATATATATATATATATATATATTTCATTTATTTATCTACTTATTATACTTTATCGCTGTCTCCCGTGTTAGCGAGGTAGTGCAAGGATACACATGTATATACATACACGTCCACACACGCACATATACATACCTATACATCTCAACGTGTACATACATATACACACACAGACATATACTTATATACACATGTACATAATTCATACTGTCTGCCCTTATTCATTCCCGTCGCCACCCCGCCACAAATGAAATGACAACCCCGTCCCCCCACAGGTGCGCGAGGTTGCGCTAGGAAAAGACAACAAAGCCCCCATTCGTTCACAGTCTCTAGCTGTCATGCATAATGCACCAAAACCACAGCTCTCTTTCCACATCCAGGCACCGCAAAACTTTCCATGGTTTACCCAAGACGCTTTATATTCCCTGGTTCAATCCATTGACAGCACGTCGACCCCAGTGTACCACATCGTTCCAAGTCACTCTATTCCTTGCACGTCTTTCACCCCCCTGCATGTTCAGGCCCCGATCACTCAAAATCTTTTTCACTCCATCTTTCCACCTCCAATTTGGTCTCCCACTTCTCCTCATTCCCTCCACCTCTGACACATATATCCTCTTGGTCAATCTTTCCTCGCTCATTCTCTCCATGTAACCAAACCATTTCAAAACACCCTCTTCTGCTCTCTCAACCACACTCTTTTTATTACCACACATCTCTCTTACCCTTTCATTACTTACTCGATCAAAACACCTCACACCACATACCGTCCTCAAACATCCGATTTCCAGCACATCCACCCTCCTCCTCACAACTCTATCTATAGCCCACGCCTCGCAACCATATAACATTGTTGAAACCACTATTCCTTCAAACATAACCATTTTTGCTTTCCGAGGTAACGTTCTCGCCTTCCACACATTTTTTCAACGCTATCAGAACTTTCGCCCCCTCCCCCACCCTATGATTCACATCCGCTACCATGGTTCCATCCTCTGCCAAATCCACTCCCAGATATCTAAAACACTTCACTTCCTCCAGTTTTTCTCCATTCAAACTTACCTCCCAGTTGACTTGTCCCTCAACCCTACATTACCTAATAACCTTGTTCTTATTCACATTTACTTTCAGCTTTCTTCTTTCACACACTTTACCATAGTCAGTCAGCAGCTTCTGCAGTTACTCACCTGAATCAGCCACCAGCGCTGTATCATCAGCGAACAACAACTGACTCACTTCCCAAGCTCTCTCATCCACAACAGACTGCATACTTGCCCCTCTTTCCAAAACTCTTGCATTCACCTCCCTAACAACCCCATCCATAAACAAATTAAACAAACATGGAGACATCACACACCCCTGCCGCAAACCAACATTCACTGAGAACTAATCAGTTTCCTCTCTTCCTACACGTACAAATGCCTTATATCCTCGATAAAAACTTTTCACTGCTTCTAACAACTTACATCCGACACCATATATTCTTAATACCTTCAACCGAGCACCTTTATCAACTCTATCATATGCCTTCTCCAGATCCATAAATGCTACATACAAATCCATTTGCTTTTTTAAGTATTTCTCACATACATTTTTCAAAGCAAACACCTGATCCACACATCCTCTACCACTTCTGAAACCCACTGCTCTTCCCCATTTTGATGCTCTGTACATGCCTTCACCCTCTCAATCAATACCCTCCCATATAATTTACCAGGAATACTCAAAAATCTTATTCCTCTGTAATTGGAGCACTCACTTTTATCCCCTTTGCCTTTGTACAATGGCACTATGCACGCATTCCGACAATCCTCAGGCACCTCACCATGAGTCATACATACATTAGATAACCTTACCAACCAGTCAACAATACAGTCACCCCCTTTTTTAATAAATTCCACTGTAATACTATCCAAACCCGCTGCCTTGCCGGCTTTCATCTTTCGCAAAGCTTTTACTACCTCTTCTCTGTTTACCAAATCATTCTCCCTAGCCCTCTCACTTTGTACACCACCTCGACCAAAACACCCTATACCTGCCACTCTATAATCAAACACATTAAACAAACCTTCAAAATACTCACTCCATATTCCTCTCACATCACCACTACTTGTTATCACCTCCCCATTAGCCCCCTTCAATGATGTTCCTATTTGTTCCATTGTCTTACGCACTTTCTTAACCTTCTTCCAAAACATCTTTTTATTCTGCCTAAGATTTAATGGTAATCTCTCACCCCAATTCTCATTTGTCCTCTTTTTCACCTCTTGCACCTTTATATATATATATATATATATATATATATATATATATATATATATATATATATATATATATATATATATATATAAATATATATATATATATATATATATATATATATAAAGCTTTGTCGCTGTCTCCCGCGTTTGCGAGGTAGCGCAAGGAAACAGACGAAAGAAATGGCCCAACCCACCCCCACACACATGTATATACATACGTCCACACACGCAAATATACATACCTACACAGCTTTCCATGGTTTACCCCAGACGCTTCACATTCCTTGATTCAATCCACTGACAGCACGTCAACCCCGGTATACCACATCGATCCAATTCACTCTATTCCTTGCCCTCCTTTCACCCTCCTGCATGCTCAGGCCCCAATCACACAAAATCGTTTTCACTCCATCTTTCCACCTCCAATTTGGTCTCCCTCTTCTCCTCGTTCCCTACACCTCCGACACATATTGGTCTCTTGGTCAATCTTTCCTCACTCATTCTCTCCATGTGCCCGAACCATTTCAAAACACCCTCTTCTGCTCTCTCAACCACGCTCTTTTCATTTCCACACATCTCTCTTACCCTTACGTTACTTACTCGATCAAACCACCTCACACCACACATTGTCCTCAAACATCTCATTTCCAGCACATTCATCCTCCTGCGCACAACTCTATCCATAGCCCACGCCTCGCAACCACACAACATTGTTGGAACCACTATTCCTTCAAACATACCCATTTTTGCTTTCCGAGATAATGTTCTCGACTTCCACACATTCTTCAAGGCTCCCAGAATTTTCGCCCCCTCCCCCACCCTATGATCCACTTCCGCTTCCATGGTTCCATCCGCTGCCA
Organism: Panulirus ornatus; assembly: GCF_036320965.1. Taxonomy (NCBI): domain Eukaryota; kingdom Metazoa; phylum Arthropoda; class Malacostraca; order Decapoda; family Palinuridae; genus Panulirus; species Panulirus ornatus. Next base: position 29,824,820 of record NC_092278.1, read on the forward strand.
GATCCACTCCCAGATATCTAAAACACTTCACTTCCTTCACTTTTTCTCCATTCAAACTCACCTCCCAATTGACTTGACCCTCAACCCTACTGTACCTAATAACCTTGCTCTTATTCACATTTACTCTTAACTTTCTTCTTTCACACATTTTACCAAACTCAGTCACCAGCTTCTGCAGTTTCTCACATGAATCAGCCACCAGCGCTGTATCATCAGCGAACAACAACTGACTCACTTTCCAAGCTCTCTCATCCCCAACAGACTTCATACTTGCCCCTCTTTCCAAAACCCTTGCATTCTCCTCCCTAACAACCCCATCCATAAACAAATTAAACAACCATGGAGACATCACACATCCCTGCCGCAAACCTACATTCACTGAGAACCAATCACTTTCCTCTCTTCCTACACGTACACATGCCTTACATCCTCGATAAAAACTTTTCACTGCTTCTAACAACTTTCCTCCCACACCATATATTCTTAATACCTTCCACAGAGCATCTCTATCAACTCTATTATATGCCTTCTCCAGATCCATAAATGCTACATACAAATCCATTTGCTTTTCTAAGTATTTCTCACATACATTCTTCAAAGCAAACACCTGATCCACGCATCCTCTACCACTTCTGAAACCACACTGCTCTTCCCCAATCTGATGCTCTGTACATGCCTTCACCCTCTCAATCAATATCCTCCCATATAATTTACCAGGAATACTCAACAAACTTATACCTCTGTAATTTGAGCACTCACTCTTATCCCCTTTGCCTTTGTACAATGGCACTATGCACGCATTCCGCCAATCCTCAGGCACCTCACCATGAGTCATACATACATCAAATAACCTTATCAACCAGTCAACAATACAGTCACCCCCTTTTTTAATAAATTCCACTGCAATACCATCCAAACCTGCTGCCTTGCCGGCTTTCATCTTCCGCAAAGCTTTTACTACCTCTTCTCTGTTTACCAAATCATTTTCCCTAACCCTCTCACTTTGCACACCACCTCGACCAAAACACCCTATATCTGCCACTCTATCATCAAACACATTCAACAAACCTTCAAAATACTCACTCCATCTCCTTCTCACATCACCACTACTTGTTATCACCTCTCCATCTGCGCCCTTCACTGAAGTTCCCATTTGCTCCCTTGTCTTACGCACTTTATTTACCTCCTTCCAGAACATCTTTTTATTCTCCCTAAAATTTAATGATACTCTCTCACCCCAACTCTCATTTGCCCTTTTTTTCACCTCTTGCACCTTTCTCTTGACCTCCTGTCTCTTTCTTTAATACATCTCCCACTCAATTGCATTTTTTCCCTGCAAAAATCGTCCAAATGCCTCTCTCTTCTCTTTCACTAATACTCTTACTTCTTCATCCCACCACTCACTACCCTTTCTAATCAACCCACCTCCCACTCTTCTCATGCCACAAGCATCTTTTGCGCAATCCATCACTGATTCCCTAAATACATCCCATTCCTCCCCCACTCCCCTTACTTCCATTGTTCTCACCTTTTTCCATTCTGTACTCAGTCTGTCCTGGTACTTCCTCACACAAGTCTCCTTCCCAAGCTCACTTACTCTCACCACCCTCTTCACCCCAACATTCACTCCTCTTTTCTGAAAACCCATACAAATCTTCACCTTAACCTCCACAAGATAATGATCAGACATCCCTCCAGTTGCACCTCTCAGCACATTAACATCCAAAAGTCTCTCTTTATATATATATATATATATATATATATATATATATATATATATATATATATATATATATATATATATGTATATATATGTATATATATATATATATATATATATATATATATATATATATATATATATATATATATATATATATATATATATATATATATATATATATATATATATATATATATATATGTATATATATGTATATATATATATATATATATATATATATATATATATATATATATATATATATATATATATATATATATATATATATATATATATATATATATGATTTGGTAAACAGAGAAGAGGTAGTAAAAGCTTTGCGGAAGATGAAAGCCGGCAAGGCAGCAGGTTTGGATGGTATTGCAGTGGAATTTATTAAAAAAGGGGGTGACTGTATTGTTGACTGGTTGGTAAGGTTATTTAATGTATGTATGACTCATGGTGAGGTGCCTGAGGATTGGCGGAATGCGTGCATAGTGCCATTGTACAAAGGCAAAGGGGATAAGAGTGAGTGCTCAAATTACAGAGGTATAAGTTTGTTGAGTATTCCTGGTAAATTATATGGGAGGGTATTGATTGAGAGGGTGAAGGCATGTACAGAGCATCAGATTGGGGAAGAGCAGTGTGGTTTCAGAAGTGGTAGAGGATGTGTGGATCAGGTGTTTGCTTTGAAGAATGTATGTGAGAAATACTTAGAAAAGCAAATGGATTTGTATGTAGCATTTATGGATCTGGAGAAGGCATATGATAGAGTTGATAGAGATGCTATGTGGAAGGTATTAAGAATATATGGTGTGGGAGGCAAGTTGTTAGAAGCAGTGAAAAGTTTTTATCGAGGATGTAAGGCATGTGTACGTGTAGGAAGAGAGGAAAGTGATTGGTTCTCAGTGAATGTAGGTTTGCGGCAGGTGTGTGTGATGTCTCCATGGTTGTTTAATTTGTTTATGGATGGGGTTGTTAGGGAGGTAAATGCAAGAGTCTTGGAAAGAGGGGCAAGTATGAAGTCTGTTGGGGATGAGAGAACTTGGGAAGTGAGTCAATTGTTGTTCGCTGATGATACAGCGCTGGTGGCGGATTCATGTGAGAAACTGCAGAAGCTGGTGACGGAGTTTGGTAAAGTGTGTGGAAGAAGAAAGTTAAGAGTAAATGTGAATAAGAGCAAGGTTATTAGGTACAGTAGGGTTGAGGGTCAAGTCAATTGGGAGGTGAGTTTGAATGGAGAAAAACTGGAGGAAGTGAAGTGTTTTAGATATCTGGGAGTGGATCTGTCAGCGGATGGAACCATGGAAGCGGAAGTGGATCATAGGGTGGGGGAGGGGGCGAAAATTTTGGGAGCCTTGAAAAATGTGTGGAAGTCGAGAACATTATCCCGGAAAGCAAAAATGGGTATGTTTGAAGGAATAGTGGTTCCAACAATGTTGTATGGTTGCGAGGCGTGGGCTATGGATAGAGTTGTGCGCAGGAGGATGGATGTGCTGGAAATGAGATGTTTGAGGACAATGTGTGGTGTGAGGTGGTTTGATCGAGTAAATAACGTAAGGGTAAGAGAGATGTGTGGAAATAAAAAGAGCGTGGTTGAGAGAGCAGAAGAGGGTGTTTTGAAATGGTTCGGGCACATGGAGAGAATGAGTGAGGAAAGATTGACCAAGAATATATATGTGTCGGAGGTGGAGGGAACGAGGAGAAGAGGGAGACCAAATTGGAGGTGGAAAGATGGAGTGAAAAGGATTTTGTGTGATCGGGGCCTGAACATGCAGGAGGGTGAAAGGAGGGCAAGGAATAGAGTGAATTGGAGCGATGTGGTATACCGGGGTTGACGTGCTGTCAGTGGATTGAATCAAGGCATGTGAAGCGTCTGGGGTAAGCCATGGAAAGCTGTGTAGGTATGTATATTTGCGTGCGTGGACGTGTGTATGTACATGTGTATGGGGGGGGTTGGGCCATTTCTTTCGTCTGTTTCCTTGCGCTACCTCGCAAACGCGGGAGACAGCGACAAGGTATAAAAAAAAAAAAAAGAAAAAATATATATATATATATATATATATATATATATATATATATATATATATATATATATATATATATATATATATAAGTTTGGTATTGCAATGGATAACCCTCTTTCACCTGTGTTAACAATCTTGATATGGAATTGTTTGAAACAAAATTACTATAGGATATCTTACCTTCTAATGCAATTTGGTTTGGTATTTAGATGATGTTCTTTGTGTTTGGCTAAGAAATGAAAATTTACAAGTATTTCTCCCCTTGCCTAATAATTTAGTACCTTCCATAAAATTTACTGTAGAAAATGAAAATAATGGTATGTTGCCATTTTAGATTGCGTGATCCATGGGTAAAGAAACAAGTTTAAGTTTAGCATATACAGAAAACCCACCAATGTATGCTCATGTATCCATTATTACTCATCACAACATGACAGAGTTAAATTATCTTCATTTCAATCTATGTTCCTTAGGACACTACGTATTTGCAGATCAGAGTATATTGATGATGAGTTTGAGAAGATATATTCTATTGGATCTAAGTTAAAGTACCCTAGATCTTTCACTGATATATCCCTAAAGTTAGCAAAGAAATCATTTACAGAGTTGAGACCTCCCATTAACACCAACAATCTTTTAGTTCTCCCTTTTATGAATAATTTTACTTTACTTCCCATGTTGCTTAAATCCTTTAATGTAAATGTTGCCTTCATCGACAATAATACAGTAAAGAATATCTTAATCAGGAACTCACCAGAAAATTCTCCTGGGTGTATCTATAAAGTGCCATGTAGAAATCATAATAAGTTTTATGTTGGGCAGACTGGTAAGGATCTTTCTGGTAGACTTAAGCATCATAAATATAGTACAAGAACGGGACAATAATCAAATGCCTTGTTTAATCACGTCATAAAATATGATCATTGTATTGACTGGAGTAATGCCATCTCAGTTAGTAACTCTGACTCTATTATCACGTGAAATATCATTAAGTCTTCTATTATCAAATACACAAATAATCATAATCTTAACATTAGTGATGGTCTATACAAATTGGATAACTTTATTTTAGATAAAATTGGTAAACAATTCACCCTCTTGTCCACATTATAAGTTTAGGATACGCTCGTTGTCTGTCTTGGACGATCGCATGTTTACCGAATGGCGTCCTAGCTACGTCTCTTCGTTGTATATTAACTGACTTATATTTCTCTCTTGCGTCTCCTCTGATGATGTGATTATTATACGAAAGTGCACTTGGGACATTATCGTGTTTCATTTTCCACGTGGACTCATAGGAACATACTTAATCTCGTGCAAAATTGTGTTCCTTTCCAATATATATATATATATATATATATATATATATATATATATATATATATATATATATATATATATATATATATATATATATATATATATATTCCCTGGGGATAGGGGACAAAGAATACTTCCCACGTATTCCCTGCGTGTCGTAAAAGGCGACTAAAAGGGGAGGGAGCGGGGGGCTGGAAATCCTCCCCTCTCGTTTTTTTTTTTTAATTTTCCAAAAGAAGGAACAGAGAATTGGGCCAGGTAAGGGTATTCCCTCAAAGGCCCAGTCCTCTGTTCTTAACGCTACCTCGCTAATGCGGGAAATGGCGAACAGTTTGAAAAAAAAAAGAAAGAAAAAGATATATATATATATATATATATATATATATATATATATATATATATATATATATATATATATGTAATCAATTCAGGACTAAACGCTCTTAGAGAGTCCTGGATTAACGGTTCCTGCAACTCAAGGTTGCGCCACTTCCTGTAATAGGGAAAGGTAGATTTCTTTGGAGTGGGAATTTCTTTGACGTGACTACTCCGGGCCATACTATACCTCGCGATGGGTGACTTTCCACCCGTCTACCCTTTCATTTTCTTCAGTTCCTTAGTGTAGTCGTTTTCTTTTCTCTGAGAGAGAGAGAGAGAGAGAGAGAGAGAGAGAGAGAGAGAGAGAGAGAGAGAGAGAGAGAGAGAGAGAGAGAGAGAGAGAGAGAGAGAGAGAGAGAGAGAGAGAGAGAGAGAGAGAGAGAGAGAGAGAGAGAGAGAGAGAATTACATTTGTTCCTGTTGTTGCTGATGAGGGAATGATGAATAGGTACCCGCCAAATAGAGGTAATAGGTTACATATGTGATGCCCTGAGTGTGATGGTCCACACGTAACATATATGACGCTGTTTGACGAGCCACATGCATTCTACGTGACGACAATGAGTGTATCTCCTCCCTCCCCCTCTTCCTGTGCTCATGTTACGGTACAGGGCAAACGTGACGCTTTTTACGTCTCATATGACCTATTACAGTACAGGTTAAGCGTGACGCTATTGATGTCTCATATGACCTGTTACGATATAGGGTAAGCGTGACGCTATTGATGTCTCATATGACCTGTTACGGTACAGGACAAACGTGACGCTATTTACGTCTCATATGATCTGTTACGGTACAGGGCAAGCGTGACGCGATTTACGTCTCATATGACCTGTTACGGTACAGGGCAAACGTGACGCTTTTTACGTCTCATGGAGAAACACTTTCCCTCACACAGGTGCCGCCAGCTCTCACGTCATCATGTCTGTCATCCCACACAATTCCCGAAGGTCAGTGAGGCCAGACGTGCCTCTCGCTCGTCACACGTCATTCTCCCTCCGCCCACCACACTCCCCTCCCTATACAACCGCCCCCTCCCTCCTCACCACGCTCTTCTAATCCCCACATCTGCTCCCACCCTTCCCTTTACACCCTTGCCTCATGAATGAGGGTCGATGTCCGGGCACTACCCTACTCTCTCCCAAACGACTCATGACCATGGCTCATCCCGTCATGACTCAGGATGGAAGCATCTCAATAATTCACATGATCTCAGACGTCATATTCTTGTTTCTCCTTTCTCCCGCCCTCGTGGCTCGTGAAAGAAACGAAAGAAATCCCAATTCTTCTATCATTTCCGTCCTCGTCTAAGATCGTAAGTCTCTCGCATATATGGTATGTACACAGAGCACAAAAACGATCTTGAATATTTCAGAGCGATACGATATGACATAAGAACGAATAAAATCGAAGAGCGTACTAACCTCTTAAAGTTATCATATGATCATTTTGAGACCCGTCGTTCACTGGTGTTGCCCAGATCGTGTCTGTGCTGTGTGTCCATCAACGTCTACCCATCTGCATGAACTGTATCCGATACCTTTCTTTTTGTATACCTCTTCGCCTTTTTCCCCCAGACCTTTCGACCATCATCAGACCTTCACGTACTATCGGATCATCGTACCGTGAAGTAAAGGGAGGGAGGTACAAGGCTGGGGTGGAGACGAGCACATTAACAAGAGATGTAGGTGAACCTGGACCAGGGCACACATGAGGCGCACTACATCCCATTGCATAACCTCGTCATTGTCGAGGGTTAGCCTCGGGTTGGGACAACGATGGCTTCACAATACGAACCCTAATTACTAATTCAAGGCTGGGTGGAGCAGGCTGGCCCCTCCCTCTGTGGCCTGTATAGGAACACCTGTACTGGCTAATAACAAAACACCTCTCCATTCACAAAACGTGAGGCAAGAGTTGATATTCTCCCACCTACTCCGGGGACCTCTCCTCCCGGGGCGTGAACGCAGGTGATGCGGGCAGTTTATATATCATAAACATCAGCGATTTGGTCCCCTGGGCTTAGAAAACGAAGAGGCTTATAACAGTTTGTAAATGTATCTTGAGTGATGACAGTTTGTGTGTCGTGGGGAGGGAGGTTTACACTCGTGATGCCCCGTCTCTTAACCTCGTATATATGTACTTATACCATGTCTTTGTTCCCATGTATGTATGCACATACACACGCACTCTCACACACACCCCAACCAAAGCCAAGTACCCATTTATCGACCAGACCTTAAGGGAGGATGAACACCTGGGTGAGGGTGTAAGGCCGACGGCCATGCCTAGGATTCGAACCAGTGCGGGTCAGACCCTGGGCTGCTCCATGGTACACTACACCAGAAAGGCCCGTGTCTGTGATATCACGTGACCAGGTAACTGTGGATAATAACTTTTTGTATTGAGACCGCGGCTTTTATGGCATCCAGGCACAGTAATTATTACATATGACGACAGTAAGCGATTAAAGAAACCTTCTTGTAAAGTAGGATAATTACATGCATGATATCTGCACCTGTAATCTTCTCCAGTCAGGGTTACGCCAGCCATGGCTGACGAACCAGACCTGCTGGCGGTGAGAGGAAAAAAAGGTCAGGTCACCCGCGCAGCGTCGTAGCTCAAGTTTATCATCTGCGGGAGAATGGAGAGGGAGAGGCAGCAGAAGGCGTTCACTTCTTCAGGAAATGATTGTAACACGCATGACGTCACTGATTGCCAGCCGACCCCGCCATCCTCACGGCGATCGCGGACGTCAGGAAGTTATTGGAGGTTAAAGTGCACGTCTGCCGTACACGTCAGACTGGATGATTGGTTAAGGTCAAGCTCCTGAAGGGGTTTTGTGACTGATAATCTCACCGGTTCCCCGCACTTATAGTAGCGATACTCCTCCTACAGGCTGGTGCTGCTGCCACAGACCTTTTTCATCTCTAGAACAGTAACACAACATCCACTTTGAACTGGTTGCCACGGAACCAGTACCCTGGCAGTCGAGGGAGGAATGTATGTACAGGACGTTCCTTCAACACCATTGCCTTACGAATGAGACATGTTGTGTCCCGGACTAGTGAGACATTGTAACTTAATGTTGTAAACATTAACCAAACACACACACACACACACACACACACACACACACACACACACACACATACACACACACAGAAACTTTGATGTATATCCCGATTAACGAGCTCTTAAAGCAAGGAACACTGACACTTTCCCAGACAGAGGAGCAGTGGAAACAACCCCAGGTCGAGGGACCTGCAGAGTTCGAAACATCCTTCGGAGGAAAGAGGGGCGTCTTCACGCTGTTTAGACCTTGGACAACCCGTCCTCATCCACGTCCTTATCCCCTCTTCCGTCCTCATCCACGTCCTCATCCCCGCTTCCGTCCTCATCCACGTCCTCATCCCCTCTTCCGTCCTCATCCACGTCCCTTTACAGGTGCCCCTTCCCACCCACGCCTCAATTTGCGTCCCCGTCCTCGTCCCCGTCCTCGTCCCCGTCTCCTTTCCAGTCTACTTCCACGTTCTCGTCTCCTTATATTCTGTATTTACGAGGTTGGTTATTATTCTACATGTCAGAAGAAGAAGAAGAAGAAGAAGAAGAAGAAGAAGAAGAAGAAGAAGAAGAAGAAGAAGAAGAAGAAGAAGAAGAAAGAAAGAAAGAAAGAAGAAAGAAGAGGAAGAAGAAAAACGAAGAAGAAAAGAAAGATGTAACTGAGCTTCTGAAAATAGACATAACCCCTGAGAACCATCAAAAATGACCCATGGAGGTCTGGGGGTCACACGGCACATGTACCACATGGTTAAAAAGAGGAGAAACTCAAGACCTTGAAGAGAAAAGGGATATAATATCTATTCAGTAATATGCATGACTGCACATCTCAAGTCTAGGCCAAGTTGGGAACATCTTTCCGACCTTCGAATGGATGAGAAGATGAAGTTGGGCAGATCACACCGGCCTTCGGATGGCCTGGACGAGTTAACTAAAGGCTAACGAGTGAATCTTACTTGAAAGTTTGCTCATCAATACAAAGTTGGATTAATTCCGACTCGTAAATCGGGGATCACTCTGGGTGATATTGGAGAGCTGAAACAGCGCTCTCCTCGGTAATGCAGAATAAATCAAGTGGAAGAAATGTTGGTAATTATTTCTTGCGATTTATGAGCCTGCCTGGGATGACCCGACCCACAGCACTCAGAGGAGAGACTGTAATTACCCAGAACCTTCAGCCAGAGAATGCGAGGCGGTGATTACGTTCGTGTTGGTCTAAGTTTGTTGAGGTACCTATCGTAGGTTGGGTGTGTGGTGCCTGGCGTGCTGGGGTGTTCTGTGGTACCTATCGTGGTGGTACGTGGGTTGTGTGGTACCTGGCGTGGTGGTACGTGGGTTGTGTGGTACCTGGCTTGGTGGTACGTGGGTTGTGTGGTACCTGGCTTGGTGGTTACGTGGGTTGTGTGGTACCTGGCGTGGTGGTACGTGGGTTGTATGTACCCGGCGTGGTGGTAAGTGAGTTGTGTGGTAACTGGCGTGGTGGTAAGTGAGTTGTGTGGTAACTAGCGTGGTGGTAAGTGGGTTGTGAGGTGTCTGCTGGGGTCGTGAGAGGGATGGGTTGTGTGTACCCGGCGTTGATGGTAAGTGGGTTGTGTGGTAACTAGCGGTGTGGTAAGTGGGTTGTGGGGTGTTTGATGGGGTCGTGAAAGGGTTGTTGGGTGTCTTATTTGGTCGCGAGAAGGTTGTGGGGTGTCTGGTGGGATCATGAGAGGGTTGTGGGGTGTCTGGTGGGGTCGCTGTGGGGTGTTTGGTGTGGCAAGACGCTTGTCCAGGGTGCTCGTCGAGAGCGCTCGTCCAGGGTGCTCGTCCAGGGCGCTCGTCCAGGGCACTCGTGAAGGAAGCGACGATTTACAGATCATCTACTGAGGTGGAGGTTGTGCTGTGTGTGTGTGTGTGTGTGTGTGTGTGTGTGTGGTACATGACTGACAGCTCGTGACGTGGGCAGTTGGGTTTCTATTTTGCCGTGTATGTATGTGTGTGTGTGTGTGTGTGTGTGTGTGTGTGTATGTGTTTGTGTGCGTTTAGCGTAAACGTATGTGTTGTTGTGCAGTGAATCAGTGTGTGTGTGTGTGTGTGTGTGTGTGTGTGTGTGTGTGTGTGTGTGTGTGATTAGTATTTGTGTTTTACACTGGTGTCGCCCCTGTCCCTTAACTTTGTATATGTGAACCATGTCTTTACTACTGTGTATGTACGCATATACACAAACAATCCCTGGCCTATGCCAGGTACCGACGGTCACAACCAGGATTCGAATGTATGCAGGTTTGATCCTATGCGGCTCATGCATGCATGACGGTCTGTAGCGCTAACCTGTACACCACGGAGGTGTGTACGTATGTGTGTGTGTGTGTGTGTGTGTGTGTCTATGTATTTGTGTGTGTGGACGTATCAGCATGAACGTGTAAGTTCAGAATGTCTGTTTATCCTGATCATATGTGTGTATTGCCTGACCTCACGTATATAGGAGTTTGTGCAATGGTGGCACTGATCTTACACATATACTAGTAAGGTCATAGTCCTCTAGGCTTTGCATTTCAATATTATTTTTTCACGAACTGTGCAACTATATACGAACATGGCATACGGATATGTGACATATCACCACATGGAGTGTATGGTATTGTGGTACGAGTGAGGGTGGCACAAAACTGGTTCAGGTTGTGATGTTGATACGAACTGATTCCACCAGCAGGCAACAGGTGTATTGTATACGAAGGTCGCGAGCAAAGTGGTTCTCGTGAATCTCGGCTTCTTGAACATTTCTGCCTCGGAGAAGTGCCAATAGACCGCTACCACTGAGTATACACTGAGGACTAAGTATGTATTGAGGCCTGGGTATGTACCGACGTCTGGGGGTGTACTGAGACCTACGTATGTACTGAGGCCTGGGTATGTACTGAGGACTGGGTATGTACTGAGGACTGGGTATGTACTGAGGACTGGGTATGTACTGAGGACTGGGTATGTACTGAGGACTGGGTATGTACTAAGGACTGGGTATGTACTGATGCCTGAGTATGTACTGACTTCTGTGTATGTACTGAGACCTAGGTATGTCCTAAGGCCTGGATATGTACTGAGCAGTCTCTAGCGTTGTTAGTTGACTTTACTGAGACAGGGCATGATAACCACCTCGTCCAGCATTAATAAACATCAAACATTAGGACGAATCTTCCATGCAGCTGCCATCACTGACTCCTGCAACAAGGCTTTAAAAGATCATTAGACTGTAATAATCTCGTTATGCATTGTGGTGCAATTACATGTTACGGAGGGGGAACTCCAGGCTCTCTTACAAGAAATGAGGCAAATTTTCGTTTTCTGCAGCCAGCAGTTACCTGACACACTCATCAAAATGATTAGCTCAGTCGGAGACGTTTCATTTTACCAGAAATTCTGCTAATGATTGTATGATTATTTTCTTACACAATTCATATCATATGACTCCGAGGATGTACTGTGTGGCAGGCAAGCTATATAGAGAGTGAGAGTGTGGCAAACTATAAATATATATATATATATATATATATATATATATATATATATATATATATATATATATATATATATATATATATATATATATATATATATATAATCTTCATATGCTTATTCATTTATTCATCATACTTGATCGCCGTTTCCCGCATCAGCGAGGTGGCGCCAAGAAACAGACGAAGAATACACTCATATACACACACACGGAAATGGATGAAGGCATCATGTATGGATATGTACATGTGTATGTGGGTGGGTTGGGCCATTACTCGTCTGTTTCCTTGCGCTACCTCGCTAATGCGGGAGACGGCGGGTAGGTATATATATGAAAAAAAAAAAAAAAAAATATATATATATATATATATATATATATATATATATATATATATATATATATATATATATAAATATATATATATATATATATATTTATATATATATAAGTATAATTTTAAACAGTGACCGTGCATATTGATGATAGTTTTTTGTAGGCTGTGTGTGAGTGAGTGTCGGACAGTGAGAAGCCACCGAGCCGCGCCTTGACCCGTCGCCCTCCACTCCTTCACCGGCTTTCCCTTTCCATTCCTATTTTCCCCTCCCACCACCGTCCCCTCCCTCATGCATCCCCTCCCTTCACCGTTGCGCCCTACTTCGCTAATCCCTTTGCATCACCCAGACCTGATGTCATACAGTGAGTGCAGCCAGGTGTGCAATAGAACCAGTTCTTATGCTGGGTTATCAAGTGTGTATATGGTTAGATGCGCGTTTATGTATACTTCAACATCAAAAAGTATATTCATGTACACTTTAGATGATTTTGCTCTTATGTATTGTTGTATCTATTTCTATACATACATATGTCTATGAAGTTATTCATACATGTACTTATGAATTCATGTATACGTATATATTCGTTCCCTACATACGCCATACATCATGCAACTATTAGCTCTATTTACCTCCTGTCTTCACGCTTTTTCCTGGCCCTCTCTTTGTCACTGATACACACAGTAACGGTCGGCTGAAGAATCTCCCAGGTCCCGTCTGACTCTGCTGCCAACGTGAAGGTAGTAGGGACATTGGCCTATCATGTGGACTTCTATCTTTTTTTTTTTTTCTGGAAATTTCAATCACCATCTGCAACGTTTCTTTTCTTTTTCTTCATGATGAGACCATCCATCTTGTACTTTCCACGTCTTTTCTGATGTTGGTTACGTCTTATGATGTTGGTTACGTCTTATGATGTTGGTTACGTCTTATGATGTTGGTTACATCTTATGATGTTGGTTACGTCTTATGATGTTGGTTACATCTTATGATGTTGGTTACATCTTATGATGTTGGTTATGTCTTATGATGTTGGGTACATCTTATGATGTTGGTTACGTCTTATGATGTTGGTTACGTCTTATGATGTTGGTTACGTCTTATGATGTTGGTTACGTCTTATGATGTTGGTTACGTCTTATGATGTTGGTTACATCTTATGATGTTGGTTACGTCTTATGATGTTGGTTACATCTTATGATGTTGGTTACATCTTATGATGTTGGTTACATCTTATGATGTTGGGTACATCTTATGATGTTGGTTACGTCTTATGATGTTGGTTACATCTTATGATGTTTGTTACGTCTTATGATGTTGGTTACATCTTATGATGTTGGTTACGTCTTATGATGTTGGTTACATCTTATGATGTTGGGTACATCTTATGATGTTGGTTACGTCTTATGATGTTGGTTACATCTTATGATGTTTGTTACGTCTTATGATGTTGGTTACATCTTATGATGTTGGTTACGTCTTATGATGTTGGTTACGTCTTATGATGTTGGTTACATCTTATGATGTTGGTTACGTCTTATGATGTTGGTTACGTCTTATGATGTTTCCATTAGATTTTCTTGGTGTAGCGGATGGCGTTCCTGACCATGACGCATTCATAAGCAGCCCAAGATCGAGCGCATGGGTTCGAGTCCTGGTTGCGGTAGTCAGGCCATAGTCAACCTAACTGTTCATCCACCTTTAGGGGTTACTCGATGAAATGAGTCGCTCGCCTCGTGAGTACTATATCTCCAAACCTTGGTGTTAAGTGCCTCAAGATTGATAGGCTTCCATAAGTATGATTATTTTTTCTTCTGCTTCAGCTACTGTGGTTACAACACTTCCACTAGAAACTTTATGAGATTCTTTGACCTACCAGATTCCATCCTTGAATCCTGGAAAGTTCAGGTCCTGTGTTTAGAAACTTCAGCGCAGACCTAATGTTTTCTATTTCTAAGAATGTATCAATCTGTCAACCATGCTAAACTAACACTGCAAACTGTCATTCAATATCCTGGAAATGAGATGTTTGAGGACAATGTGTGGTGTGAGGTGGTTTGATCGAGTAAGTAACGTAAGGGTAAGAGAGATGTGTGGAAATAAAAAGAGCGTGGTTGAGAGAGCAGAAGAGGGTGTTTTGAAATAGTTTGGGCACATGGAGAGAATGAGTGAGGAAAGATTGACCAAGAGGATATATGTGTCGGAGGTGGAGGGAACGAGGAGAAGTGGGAAACCAAATTGGAGGTGGAAAGATGGAGTGAAAAAGATTTTGTGTGATCGGGGCCTGAACATGCAGGAGGGTGAAAGGAGGGCAAGGAATATAGTGACTTGGATCGATGTGGTATACCGGGGTTGACGTGCTGTCAGTGGATTGAATCATGGCATGTGAAGCGTCTGGGGTAAACCATGGAAAGCTGTGTAGGTATGTATATTTGCGTGTGTGGACGTATGTATATACATGTGTATGGGGGTGGGTTGGGCCATTTCTTTCGTCTGTTTCCTTGCGCTACCTCGCAAACGCGGGAGACATATATATATATATATATATATATATATATATATATATATATATATGTATATATATATATATATATATATATATTATCCCTGGGGGTAGAGGAGAAAGAATACTTCCCACGTATTCCCTGCGTGTCGTAGAAGGCGACTAAAAGGGGAGGGAGCGGGTGGCTGGAAATCCTCCCCTCTCGTTTTTTTTTTAATTTTCCAAAAGAAGGAACAGAGAAGGGGGCCAGGTGAGGATTTTCCCTCTAAGGCCCAGTCCTCTGTTCTTAACGCTACTTCGCAAATGCGGGAAATGGCGAATCGTATGAAAAATATATATATATATATATATATATATATATATATATATATATATATATATATATATATATATATATATATATATATATATATATATATATATTGCTTTGTCGCTGTCTCCCGCGTTTGCGAGGTAGCGCAAGGAAACAGACGAAAGAAATGGCCCAACCCCACACCCATACACATGTATATACATACGTCCACACACGCAAATACACATACCTACACAGCTTTCCATGGTTTACCCCAGACGCTTCACATGCCTCGATTCAATCCACTGACAGCACGTCAACCCCGGTATACCACATCGCTCCAATTCACTCTATTCCTTGCCCTCCTTTCACCCTCCTGCATGTTCAGGCCCCGATCACACAAAATCTTTTTCACTCCATCTTTCCACCTCCAATTTGGTCTCCCTCTTCTCCTCGTTCCCTCCACCTCCGACACATATATCCTCTTGGTCAATCTTTCCTCACTCATCTCTCCATGTGCCCAAACCACTTCAAAACACCCTCTTCTGCTCTCTCAACCACGCTCTTTTTATTTCCACACATCTCTCTTACCCTTACGTTACTCACTCGATCAAACCACCTCACACCACACATTGTCCTCAAACATCTCATTTCCAGCACATCTATCCTCCTGCGCACAACTCTATCCATAGCCCACGCCTCGCAACCATACAACATTGTTGGAACCACTATTCCTTCAAACATACCCATTTTTGCTTTCCGAGATAATGTTCTCGACTTCCACACATTCTTCAAGGCTCCCAGAATTTTCGCCCCCTCCCCCACCCTATGATCCACTTCCGCTTCCATGGTTCCATCCGCTGACAGATCCACTCCCAGATATCTAAAACACTTCACTTCCTCCAGTTTTTCTCCATTCAAACTCACCTCCCAATTGACTTGACCCTCAACCCTACTGTACCTAATAACCTTGCTCTTATTCACATTTACTCTTAACTTTCTTCTTCACACACTTTACCAAACTCAGACACCAGCTTCTGCAGTTTCTCACATGAATCAGCCACCAGCGCTGTATCATCAGCGAACAACAACTGACTCACTTCCCAAGCTCTCTCATCCCCAACAGACTTCATACTTGCCCCTCTTTCCAAAACTCTTGCATTTACCTCCCTAACAACCCCATCCATAAACAAATTAAACAACCATGGAGACATCACACACCCCTGCCGCAAACCTACATTCACTGAGAACCAATCACTTTCCTCTCTTCCTACACGTACACATGCCTTACATCCTCGATAAAAACTTTTCACTGCTTCTAACAACTTTCCTCCTACACCATATATTCTTAATACCTTCCACAGAGCATCTCTATCAACTCTATCATATGCCTTCTCCAGATCCATAAATGCTACATACAAATCCATTTGCTTTTCTAAGTATTTCTCACATACATTCTTCAAAGCAAACACCTGATCCACACATCCTCTACCACTTCTGAAACCACACTGCTCTTCCCCAATCTGATGCTCTGTACATGCCTTCACCCTCTCAATCAATACCCTCCCATATGATTTACCAGGAATACTCAACAAACTTATACCTCTGTAATTTGAGCACTCACTCTTATCCCCTTTGCCTTTGTACAATGGCACTATGCACGCATTCCGCCAATCCTCAGGCACCTCACCATGAGTCATACATACATTAAATAACCTTACCAACCAGTCAACAATACAGTCACCCCCTTTTTTAATAAATTCCACTGCAATACCATCCAAACCTGCTGCCTTGCCGGCTTTCATCTTCCGCAAAGCTTTCACTACCTCTTCTCCGTTTACCAAATCATTTTCCCTAACCCTCTCACTTTGCACACCACCTCGACCAAAACACCCTATATCTGCCACTCTATCATCAAACACATTCAACAAACCTTCAAAATACTCACTCCATCTCCTTCTCACATCACCACTACTTGTTATCACCTCCCCACTTGCGCCCTTCACCGAAGTTCCCATTTGCTCCCTTGTCTTACGCACTTTATTTACCTCCTTCTAGAACATCTTTTTATTCTCCCTAAAATTTAATGATAATCTCTCACCCCAACTCTCATTTGCCCTTTTTTTAACCTCTTGCACCTTTCTCTTGACCTCCTGTCTCTTTCTTTTATACATCTCCCACTCAATTGCATTTTTTCCCTGCAAAAATCGTCCAAATGCCTCTCTCTTCTCTTTCACTAATACTCTTACTTCTTCATCCCACCACTCACTACCCTTTCTAATCAACCCACCTCCCACTCTTCTCATGCCACAAGCATCTTTTGCGCAATCCATCACTGATTCCCTAAATACATCCCATTCCTCCCCCACTCCCCTTACTTCCATTATTCTCACCTTTTTCCATTCTGTACTCAGTCTCTCCTGGTACTTCCTCACATAGGTCTCCTTCTCAAGCTCACTTACTCTCACCACCCTCTTCACCCCAACATTCACTCTTCTTTTCTGAAAACCCATACAAATCTTCACCTTAGCCTCCACAAGATAATGATCAGACATCTCTCAAGTTGCACCTCTCAGCATATATATATATATATATATATATATATATATATATATATATATATATATATATATATATATATATATATATATATATATATATATATATATATATATATATATATATATATATATATATATATATATATATATATATACATATATATATATATATATATATATATATATATATATATATATATATATATATATATATATATATATATATATATATATATATATATATATATATATATATTATCCCTGGGGATAGGGGAGAAAGAATACTTCCCACGTATTCCCTGCGTGTCGTAGAAGGCGACTAAAAGGGGAGGGAGCGGGTGGCTGGAAATCCTGCCCTCTCTTTTTTTTTTTTTTTTTTTTTTTTTTTTTTTTCAAAAGAAGGAACAGAGAAGGGGGGCCAGGTGAGGATATTCCCTCAAAGGCCCAGTCCTCTGTTCTTAACGCTACCTCGCTAATGCGGGAAATGGCGAATAGTATGAAAGAAAGAAATATATATATATATATATATATATATATATATATATATATGTATATATATATATATATATATATATATATATATATATATATATATATATATATATATATATATATATATATATATATATATATATATATATATATATATTATCCCTGGGGATAGGGGAGAAAGAATACTTCCCACGTATTCCCTGCGTGTCGTAGAAGGCGACTAAAAGGGGAGGGAGCGGGTGGCTGGAAATCCTCCCCTCTCGTTTTTTTTTAATTTTCCAAAAGAAGGAACAGAGAAGGGGGCCAGGTGAGGATTTTCCCTCTAAGGCCCAGTCCTCTGTTCTTAACGCTACCTCGCAAATGCGGGAAATGGCGAATAGTATGAAAAAAAAAAAGAAATATTTATATATATATATATATATATATATATATATATATATATATATATATATATATATATATATATATATATATATATATATATATATATATGTATATATATATATATATATATATATATATATATATATATATATATATATATATATATATATATTTTGCTTTGTCGCTGTCTCCCGCGTTTGCGAGGTAGCGCAAGGAAACAGACGAAAGAAATGGCCCAACCCACTCCCATACACATGTATATACATACGTCCACACACGCAAGTACACATACCTACACAGCTTTCCATGGTTTACCCCAGACGCTTCACATGCCTTGATTCAATCCACTGACAGCACGTCAACCCCGGTATACCACATCGCTCCAATTCACTCTATTCCTTGCCCTCCTTTCACCCTCCTGCATGTTCAGGCCCCGATCACACAAAATCTTTTTCACTCCATCTTTCCACCTCCAATTTGGTCTCCCTCTTCTCCTCGTTCCCTCCACCTCCGACACATATATTCTCTTGGTCAATCTTTCCTCACTCATTCTCTCCATGTGCCCGAACCATTTCAAAACACCCTCTTCTGCTCTCTCAACCACGCTCTTTTTATTTCCACACATCTCTCTTACCCTTGCGTTACTTACTCGATCAAACCACCTCACACCACACATTGTCCTCAAACATCTCATTTCCAGCACATCTATCCTCCTGCGCACAACTCTATCCATAGCCCACGCCTCGCAACCATACAACATTGTTGGAACCACTATTCCTTCAAACATACCCATTTTTGCTTTCCGAGATAATGTTCTCGACTTCCACACATTCTTCAAGGCTCCCAGAATTTTCGCCCCCTCCCCCACCCTATGATCCGCTTCCGCTTCCATGGTTCCATCCGCTGCCAGATCCACTCCCAGATATCTAAAACACTTCACTTCCTCCAGTTTTTCTTCATTCAAACTCACCTCCGAATTGATTTGACCCTCAACCCTACTGTACCTAATAACCTTGCTCTTATTCACATTTACTCTTAACTTTCTTCTTTCACACACTTTACCAAACTCAGACACCAGCTTCTGCAGTTTCTCACATGAATCAGCCACCAGCGCTGTACCATCAGCGAACAACAACTGACTCACTTCCCAAGCTCTCTCATCCCCAACAGACTTCATACTTGCCCCTCTTTCCAAAACTCTTGCATTCACCTCTCTAACAACCCCATCCATAAACAAATTAAACAACCCTGGAGACATCACACACCCCTGCCGCAAACCTACATTCACTGAGAACCAATCACTTTCCTCTTTTCCTACACGTACACATGCCTTACATCCTCGATAAAAAGTTTTCACTGCTTCTAACAACTTGCTTCCCACACCATATATTCTTAATACCTTCCACAGAGCATCTGTATCAACTCTATCATATGCCTTCTCCAGATCCATAAAAAAAAAAAATATATATATATATATATATATATATATATATATATATATATATATATATATATATATATATATATATATATATATATGTATATATATATATATATATATATATATATATATATATATATATATATATATATATATATATATATATATATATATATATATATATATATATATATATATATATATATATGTTTTATATATTTTCTTATTTTGCTTTGTCGCTGTCTCCCGCGTTTGCGAGGTAGCGCAAGGAAACAGACGAAAGAAATGCCCCAACCCACCCCCATACACATGTATGTACATACACGTCCACACACGGAAATATACATACCTATACATCTCAATGTACACATATATATGCACACACAGACACATACATATATAACCATGCACACAATTCACACTGTCTGCCTTTATTCATTTCCATCGCCACCTCGCCACACATGGAATACCATCCCCCTCCCCCCTCATGTGTGCGAGGTAGCGCTAGGAAAAGACAACAAAGGCCTCATTCGTTCACACTCAGTCTCTAGCTGTCATGCAATAATGCCCGAAACCACAGCTCCCTTTCCACATCCAGGCCCCACAAAACTTTCCATGGTTTACCCCAGACGCTTCACACGCCCTAATTCAATCCACTGACAGCACGTTAACCCCGGTATACCATATCGATCCAATTCACTCTATTCCTTGCCCGCCTTTCACCCTCCTGCATGTTCAGGCCCCGATCACTCAAAATCTTTTTCACTCCATCTTTCCACCTCCAATTTAGTCTCCCACTTCTCCTCGTTCCCTCCACCTCCGACACATATATCCTCTTGGTCAATGTTTCCTCACTCATTCTCTCCATGTGCCCAAACCATTTCAAAAAACCCTCTTCTGCTCTCTCAACCACGCTCTTTTTATTTTCACACATCTCTCTTACCCTTACGTTACTTACTCGATCAAACCACCTCACACCACACACTGTCCTCAAACATCTCATTTCCAGCACATCCACCCTCCTGCGCACAACTCTATTCATAGCCCACGCCTCGCAACCATACAACATTGTTGGAAACACTATTCCTTCAAACATACCCATTCTTGCTTTCCGAGATAATGTTCTCGACTTCCACACATTCTTTAAGGCTCCCAGGATTTTCGCTCCTTCCCCCACCCTATGATTCACTTCCGCTTGCATGGTTCCATCCGCTGCCAGATCCACTCCCAGATATCTAAAACACTTTACCTCCTCCAGTTTTTCTCCAAACTTACCTCCCAATTGACTTGACCCTCAACCCTACTGTACCTAATAACCCTGCTCTTTACCAAACTCAGTCACCAGCTTCTGCAGTTTCTCACATGAATCAGCCAACAGCGCTGTATCATCAGCGAACAACAACTGACTCACTTCCCAAGCTCTCTCATCCACAACAGACTTCATACTTGCCCCTCTTTCCAAAACTCTTGCATTCACCTCCCTAACAACCCCATCCATAAACAAATTAAACAACCATGGAGACATCACACACCCCTGCCGCAAACCTACATTCACTGAGAACCAATCACTTTCCTCTCTTCCTACACGTACACATGCCTTACGTCCTCGATAAAAACTTTTCACTGCTTCTAACATCTTGCCTCCCACATCATATATTCTTAATACCTTCCACAGAGCATCTCTATCAACTCTATCATATGCCTTCTCCAGATCCATAAATGCTACATACAAATACATTTGCTTTTCTAAGTATTTCTCAGATACATTCTTCAAAGCAAACCCCCAATCCACACATCCTCTACCACTTCTGAAACCACACCGCTCTTCCCCAATCTAATGCTCTGTACATGCCTTCACCCTCTCAATCAATACCCTCCCATATAATTTACCAGGAATACTCAACAAACTTATACCTCTGTAGTTTGAGCACTCACTCTTATCCCCTTTGCCTTTGTACAATGGCACTATGTACGCATTCCGCCAATCCTCAGGCACCTCACCATGAGTCATACATACATTAAATAACCTTACCAACCAGTCAACAATACAGTCACCCCCCTTTTTAATAAATTCCACTGCAATACCATCCAAACCTGCTGCCTTGCCGGCTTTCATCTTCCGCAAAGCTTTTACTACCTCTTCTCATTTTACCAAATCATTTTTCCTAACCCTCTCACTTTGCACACCACCTCGACCAAAACACCCTATATCTGCCACTCTATCATCAAACACATTCAACAGACCTTCAAAATACTAACTCCATCTTCTTACATCACCACTACTTGTTATCACCTCCCAATTAGCGCCCTTCACTGAAGTTCCCATTTGCTCCCTTGTCTTACGCACTTTATTTACCTCCTTCCAAAACATCTTTTTATTCTCCCTAAAATTTAATGATACTCTCTCACCCCAACTCTCTTTTTCACCTCTTCCACCTTTCGCTTGACCTCCTGTCTCTTTCTTTTATACATCTCCCATTCAATTGCATTTTTTCCCTGCAAAAATCGTCCAAATGCCTCCCTCTTCTCTTTCACTAATAATCTTACTTCTTCATCCCAGCACTCACAACCCTTTCTAATCAACCCACCTCCCACACTTCTCATGCCACAAGCATCTTTTGCGCAATCCATCACTGATTCCCTAAATACATCCCATTCCTCAACCACTCCCCTTACTTCCAATGTTCTCACCTTTTTCCATTCTGTACTCAGTCTCTCCTGGTACTTCCTCACACAAGTCTCCTTCCCAAGCTCACTTACTCTCACCACCCTCTTCACCCCAACATTCACTCTTCTTTTCTGAAAACCCATACAAATCTTCACCTTCGCCTCCACAAGATAATGATCGGACATCCCTCCAGTTGCACCTCTCAGCACATTAACATCCAAAAGTCTCTCTTTCGCGCGCCTGTCAATTAACACGTAATCCAATAACGCTCTCTGGCCATATATATATATATATATATATATATATATATATATATATATATATATATATATATATATATATATATATATATATATATATATATGTTATATATATATATATATATATATATATATATATATATATATATATATATATATATATATATATATATATATATAAACATATATATATATATATATATATATATATATATATATATATATATATATTTATTTATTTCATTTATTTTGCTTTGTCGCTGTCTCCCGCGTTTGCGAGGTAGCGCAAGGAAACAGACGAAAGAAATGGCACAACCCACCCCCATACACAATGTACACACACAGACGCCCACACACGCAAATATACATACCTATACATCTCAATGTACACATATATATACACACACAGACACATACATATATACCCATGAACACAATTCACACTGCCTGCCCCTATTCATTCCCATCGCCACCTCGACACACATGGAATACCATCCCCCTCCCCCCTCATGTGTGCGAGGTAGCGCTAGGAAAAGACAACAAAGGCCTCATTCGTTCACACTCAGTCTCTAGCTGTCATGCAATAATGCCCGAAACCACAGCTCCCTTTCCACATCCAGGCCCCACAAAACTTTCCATGGTTTACCCCAGACGCTTCACACGCCCTAATTCAATCCACTGACAGCACGTTAACCCCGGTATACCACATCGATCCAATTCACTCTATTCCTTGCCCGCCTTTCACCCTCCTGCATGTTCAGGCCCCGATCACTCAAAATCTTTTTCACTCCATCTTTCCACCTCCAATTTAGTCTCCCACTTCTCCTCGTTCCCTCCACCTCCGACACATATATCCTCTTGGTCAATGTTTCCTCACTCATTCTCTCCATGTGCCCAAACCATTTCAAAAAACCCTCTTCTGCTCTCTCAACCACGCTCTTTTTATTTCCACACATCTCTCTTACCCTTACGTTACTTACTCGATCAAACCACCTCACACCACACACTGTCCTCAAACATCTCATTTCCAGCACATCCACCCTCCTGCGCACAACTCTATTCATAGCCCACGCCTCGCAACCATACAACATTGTTGGAAACACTATTCCTTCAAACATACCCATTCTTGCTTTCCGAGATAATGTTCTCGACTTCCACACATTCTTTAAGGCTCCCAGGATTTTCGCTCCTTCCCCCACCCTATGATTCACTTCCGCTTGCATGGTTCCATCCGCTGCCAGATCCACTCCCAGATATCTAAAACACTTTACCTCCTCCAGTTTTTCTCCAAACTTACCTCTCAATTGACTTGACCCTCAACCCTACTGTACCTAATAACCCTGCTCTTTACCAAACTCAGTCACCAGCTTCTGCAGTTTCTCACATGAATCAGCCAACAGCGCTGTATCATCAGCGAACAACAACTGACTCACTTCCCAAGCTCTCTCATCCACAACAGACTTCATACTTGCCCCTCTTTCCAAAACTCTTGCATTCACCTCCCTAACAACCCCATCCATAAACAAATTAAACAACCATGGAGACATCACACACCCCTGCCGCAAACCTACATTCACTGAGAACCAATCACTTTCCTCTCTTCCTACACGTACACATGCCTTACGTCCTCGATAAAAACTTTTCACTGCTTCTAACATCTTGCCTCCCACATCATATATTCTTAATACCTTCCACAGAGCATCTCTATCAACTCTATCATATGCCTTCTCCAGATCCATAAATGCTACATACAAATACATTTGCTTTTCTAAGTATTTCTCAGATACATTCTTCAAAGCAAACCCCCAATCCACACATCCTCTACCACTTCTGAAACCACACCGCTCTTCCCCAATCTAATGCTCTGTACATGCCTTCACCCTCTCAATCAATACCCTCCCATATAATTTACCAGGAATACTCAACAAACTTATACCTCTGTAGTTTGAGCACTCACTCTTATCCCCTTTGCCTTTGTACAATGGCACTATGCACGCATTCCGCCAATCCTCAGGCACCTCACCATGAGTCATACATACATTAAATAACCTTACCAACCAGTCAACAATACAGTCACCCCCTTTTTCAATGAATTCCACTGCAATACCATCCAAACCTGCTGCCTTGCCGGCTTTCATCTTCCGCAAAGCTTTTACTACCTCTTCTCATTTTACCAAATCATTTTTCCTAACCCTCTCACTTTGCACACCACCTCGACCAAAACACCCTATATCTGCCACTCTATCATCAAACACATTCAACAAACCTTCAAAATACTCACTCCATCTTCTTACATCACCACTACTTGTTATCACCTCCCCACTTGCGCCCTTCACTGAAGTTCCCATTTGTTCCCTTGTCTTACGCACTTTATTTACCTCCTTCCAAAACATCTTTTTATTCTCCCTAAAATTTAATGATACTCTCTCACCCCAACTCTCTTTTTCACCTCTTCCACCTTTCGCTTGACCTCCTGTCTCTTTCTTTTATACATCTCCCATTCAATTGCATTTTTTCCCTGCAAAAATCGTCCAAATGCCTCCCTCTTCTCTTTCACTAATAATCTTACTTCTTCATCCCAGCACTCACAACCCTTTCTAATCAACCCACCTCCCACACTTCTCATGCCACAAGCATCTTTTGCGCAATCCATCACTGATTCCCTAAATACATCCCATTCCTCAACCACTCCCCTTACTTCCAATGTTCTCACCTTTTTCCATTCTGTACTCAGTCTCTCCTGGTACTTCCTCACACAAGTCTCCTTCCCAAGCTCACTTACTCTCACCACCCTCTTCACCCCAACATTCACTCTTCTTTTCTGAAAACCCATACAAATCTTCACCTTCGCCTCCACAAGATAATGATCGGACATCCCTCCAGTTGCACCTCTCAGCACATTAACATCCAAAAGTCTCTCTTTCGCGCGCCTGTCAATTAACACGTAATCCAATAACGCTCTCTGGCCATATATATATATATATATATATATATATATATATATATATATATATATATATATATATATATATATATATATATATATATATATATATATGTATATATATATTCTTCTTCTTTCTTTCAAACTGTTCGCCATTTCCCGCATTAGCGAGGTAGCGTTAAGAACAGAGGACTGGGCCTTTGAGGGAATACCCTCACCTGGCCCAATTCTCTGTTCCTTCTTTTGGAAAAAAAAAAAAAAAAAAAAAAAAAAAAAAGAAATATATATATATATATATATATATATATATATATATATATATATATATATATATATATTTATTTATTTCATTTATTTTGCTTTGTCGCTGTCTCCCGCGTTTGTGAGGTAGCGCAAGGAAACAGACGAAAGAAATGGCACAACCCACCCCCATACACAATGTACACACACAGACGCCCACACACGCAAATATACATACCTATACATCTCAATGTACACATATATATACACACACAGACACATACATATATACCCATGAACACAATTCACACTGCCTGCCTTTATTCATTCCCATCGCCACCTCGACACACATGGAATACCATCCCCCTCCCCCTCATGTGTGCGAGGTAGCACTAGGAAAAGACAACAAAGGCCCCATTCGTTCACACTCAGTCTCCAGCTGTCACGCAATAATGCCCGAAACCACTGCTCCCTTTCCACATCCAGGCCCCACACAACTTTCCATGGTTTACCCCAGACGTTTCACATGCCCTGATTCAATCCACTGAGAGCACGTCAACCCCGGTATACCACATCGATCCAATTCACTCTATTCCTTGCCCGCCTTTCACCCTCCTGCATGTTCGGGCCCCGATCACACAAAATCTTTTTCACTCCATCTTTCCACCTCCAATTTATTCTCCCACTTCTCCTCGTTCCCTCCACCTCCGACACATATATCCTCTTGGTCAATCTTTCCTCACTCATTCTCTCCATGTGCCCAAACCATTTCAAAATACCCTCTTCTGCTCTCTCAACCACGCTCTTTTTATTTCCACACATCTCTCTTACCCTTACGTTACCTACTCGATCAAACCACCTCACACCACACATTGTCCTCAAACATCTCATTTCCAGCACATCCACTCCCCTGCGCACAACTCTATCCATAGCCCACGCCTCGCAACCATACAACATTGTTGGAACCACTATTCCTTCAAACATACCCATTTTTGCTTTTCGAGATAATGTTCTCGACTTCCACACATTCTTCAAGGCTCCCAGGATTTTCGCCCCCTCCCCCACCCTATGATTCACTTCCGCTTCCATGGTTCCATCCGCTGCCAGATCCACTCCCAGATATCTAAAACACTTTAATTCCTCCAGTTTTTCTCCATTCAAAGTTACCTCCCAATTGACTTGACCCTCAACCCTACTGTACCTAATAACCTTGCTCTTACTAACATTTGCCCCTAACTTTCTTCTTTCACACACTTTACCAAACTCAGTCACCAGCTTCTGCAGTTTCTCACATGAATCAGCCACCAGCGCTGTATCATCAGCGAACAACAACTGACTCCCTTCCCAAGCTCTCTCATCCCCAACACATTTCATACTTGCCCCTCTTTCCAAAACTCTTGCATTCACCTCCCTAACAACCCCATCCATAAACAAATTAAACAACAATGGAGACATCACACACCCCTGCCGCAAACCTACATTCACTGAGAACCAATCACTTTCCTCTCTTCCTACACGTAAACATGCCTTACATCCTCGATAAAAACTTTTCACTGCTTCTAACAACTTGCCTCCCACATAATATATTCCTAATACCTTCCACAGAGCATCTCTATCAACTCTATCATATGCCTTTTCCAGATCCATAAATGCTACATATAAATCCATTTGCATTTCTAAGTATTTCTCACATATATTCTTCAAAGCAAACACCTGATCCACACATCCTCTACCACTATATATATACATATATATATATATATATACATATATATATATATATATATATATTTATATATATATATATATATATATATATATATATATATATATATATATATATATATATATATATATATATATATATATATATATATATATATATATATATATATATATATATATATATATATATATATATATATATATATATATATATATATATATATATATATATATATATATATATATATATATATATATATATATATATATCGACCGTGTAATTTACTCATGATACCTAACATAAACTATTAACCATTGCCCCCTGAGAATCGGACTCAGATCCATCTGTGTGACAGCCACTCAGCCATGATAAGCTTGAGACAACATCACCTCCGTAACTGTCTGCTGATTCACGGATCTCGTGACCTGTCACGCATCCTCACGCTGCGGAAATACTTTCGCTGACGCTCTGATGTGGACAAGGAAGGAAGGCACTACGGTAATGTGGACGAAGGATTCTACTCCCAGTGTATAATGGTAGAAATCTTACAACTGATGGCGTTGGTTCATTATCGCCCTCACTCAGAATACCGGGTAACCTATCCCTCTCAATTATACCTTCACTTGCCACATTACCCTCGAACATCAGAATCACCCTCGAACATCAAAACTGCAAACACGATCATTCAGGAGAAAGTTGAGAGTAACTGTGAATGTAAGCAAGGCTATAAGGTCTAGCAGTGCAGAGAGACAGGTTAGTTGGGGTTTGTGTGAGTCTGAATGGAGAAAACCAGGAGGAAGTGAAGGGCTTTAGACACATGGGAATGGACATGGCAGTGAATGGAACCGTGAGAGCTGACGTCCGTCACTGGCTGGGTGAGAGGACGAAGGTTCTTCAGAGCACTGAGGAATGAATGGAAAGACAGGTTACTACTTGGGCGAGCGGAAATGAACATGTTTGCAGGTATGACAGTCCTGACGGTGTTATGTGGGTGCGATGTATTGGCTGTAAATGAGAATGTAAGGAGTCCGGGATGTGCTGGAAACGAAATGTTTACGGGAAATCATTCGTGTGGGTAAGGTTGATCGAGTAAATGATGACAGGGCAAAAGCGATGTGTGGTAATAAGAAGAGTATAACTGAGAGAGCTGAAGGAGGGAGGCTAAAATGGTTTAGGCATATGGAGAGAGAGAGAGAGAGAGAGAGAGAGAGAGAGAGAGAGAGAGAGAGAGAGAGAGAGAGAGAGAGAGAGAGAGAGAGAGAGAGAGAGAGAGAGAGAGAGAGAGAGAGAGAGAGAGGTTGACAGTTATATGTGTCAGAAAAGGAGGGGGCAAGACAGAATTGGAGATGTACTGATGAAGTGAATATAGTTTTGAATGTTCTAAGCCTGATCATGCAGGAGAGTGGAAGGCGTGCTTGGGACAGAGTAAACCGGAGAGATGTGGTTTCCTAGGGGTGATGCGTTGTCAGTACACAGAACTAGAGCCTGGTTATGAGTAGGAAGTTTCGGTGCATTGCACGTGACAGCTAGACAATGAGTGTGAATCAGGAATTTTCTTCATCTGTTCCTGGCCCTACCTCGCTAAAACTAAAAACGATGAAAAAAATACGATATATATATATATATATATATATATATATATATATATATATATATATATATATATATATATATATATATATTTTATTATAATTTGTCGCTGTCTCCCGCGTTAGCGAGGTAGCACAAGGAAACAGACGAAAGAATGGCCCTACCCGCCCACATACTCATGTATATACATACACAACCACACACGCACATACACATGCCTATACATCTCAACATATACATATATATATATATATATATATATATATATATACACACACAGATATATACATATATACACATGTACATAATTCATACTGTCTGCCTTTATTCATTCCCGTCGCCACCCTGCCACACATGAAATGACAACTCCCTCTCCCCGCATGTGCGCGAGGTAGCGCTAGGAAAAGACAACAAAGGCCACATTCGTTCACACTCAGTCTCTAGCTGTCATGTATAATGCACTGAAACCACAGCTCCCTTTTCACATCCAGGCCCCACACAACTTTCCATGGTTTACCCCAGACGCTTCACATGCTCTGGTTCAATCTATTGACAGCACGTCGACCCCGGTATACCATATCGTTCCAGTTCACCCTATTCCTTGCACGCCTTTCACCCTCCTGCATGTACAGGCCCCGATCACTCAAAATCTCTTTCACTCCATCTTTCCACCTCCAATTTGGTCTTCCAATTCTCCTCGTTCATCCATTCCTGTCGCCACCCCGCCACACATGAAACAGCACCCCCTTTCCCCGCGCGCGTGAGGTAGCGCTAGGAAGAGACAACAAAGGCCACATTCGTTCACACTCAGTCTCTATCTGTCATGTGTAATGCACCGAAACCACGTCTCTCTTTCCACATCCAGGCCCTACAAAGCTTTCCATGGTTTACACCAAACGCTTCGCATGCACTGGTTCAATCCATTGACAGCACGTCGACTCCGGTATACCACATCGTTCCAATTCCCTCTATTCCTTGCACGCCTTACACCCACCTTTATGTTCTGGCCCCGATCGCTTAAAATCTTTTTCACTCCATCTTTCCACCTCCAATTTGGTCTCCCACTTCTCCTCGTTTCCTCCACCACTGACACATATATCCTCTTTGCCAGTCTTTCCTCACTCATTCTCTTTGTGTGTCCAAATCATTTCAATACACCCCCTTCTGCTCTCTCAACCATACTCTTTTTGTTACCACAAATCTCTCTTACCCATCCATTACTTACTCGAACAAACCACCTCACACCACATATTGTCCGCAAACATCTCATTTCCAACACGTCCACCCTCCTCCGCACAACTCTATCTAAAGCCCACGCCTCGCAACCATATAACATTGTTGAAAACACTATTCCTTCAAACATACCCATTTTTGCTCTCCTAGATACCGTTCTCGCCTTCCACACATTTTCAACGCTCCTAAAAGCATCGTCCCCTCCCCACTCTATGACTCACTTCCGTTTCCATGGTTCCATCCGCTGCTAAATCCACTCTCAGATATCTAAAACACTTCACTTCCTCCAGTTTTTCTCCATTCAAACTTACATCACAATTAACTTGTCGCTCAACCCTACCGAATCTAATAACCTTGCTCTTATTCACATTTTCTCTCAGCTTTCTTTTTTCACACACTTTACCAAACTCAGTCACCAGCTTCTGCAGTTTCTCACCCGAATCAGGCACCAGCGCTGTATCATCAGCGACAACAACTTACTCATTTCCCAAGCTCTCTCATCCACAACATATTGCATACTTACCCTTATCTCCAAAACGCTTGCATTCACCTCCCTAACAACCCCTTCCATAAACAAGTTAAACAACCATGGAGACATCACACACCCCTGCCGCAAACCGACATTCACTGAGAACCAATCACTTTCCTGTCTTTGTACTCGTACACATGCCTTACATACTAGATAAAAACTTTTCACTGCTTCTAACAACTTACCTCCCACACCATGTACTCTTAATACCTTCCACAGAGAATATCTTTCAACTCCATCATATGCCTTCTCCAGATCCATAAATGCTACATACAAATCCTTCTGTGTTTCAAAGTATTTCTCACATACATTCTTCAAAGCAAACACCTGATCCACACATCCTCTACCACTCCTGAAACCACACTTCTCTTCCCCAATCTAATGCTCCGTACATGCCTTGACCCTCTCAATCAATACTCTCCCATATAATTTCCCAAGAATACTCAACAAACATATGCCTCTGTAATTTGAACACTCACCTTTATCCTCTTTGCCATTGTACTACACATGCATTGCATTCCGCCAATCCTCAGGCACTTCACCATGAACCATTCATACATTGAATATACGTATATATATATATATATATATATATATATATATATATATATATATATATATATATATATATATATATATATATATATATATATATATATATATATATATATATATATATATTTGAGGATGTTTGAGGACAATGTGTGGTGTGAGGTGGTTTGATCGAGTAAGTAACGTAAGGGTAAGAGAGATGTATGGAAATAAAAAGACCTTGGTTGAGAGAGCAGAAGAGGGTGTTTTGAAATGGTTTGGGCACATGGAGAGAATGAGTGAGGAAAGATTGACCAAGAGGATATATGTGTCGGAGGTGGAGGGAACGGGGAGAAGTGGGAGACCAAATTGGAGGTGGAAAGATGGAGTGAAAAAGATTTTGTGTGATCGGGGCCTGAACATGCAGGAGGGTGAAAGGAGGGCAAGGAATAGAGTGAATTGGATCGATGTGGTATACCGGGGTTGACGTGCTGTCAGTGTATTGAATCAGGGCATGTGAAGCGTCTGGGGTGAACCATGGAAAGCTGTGTAGGTATGTATATTTGCGTGTGTGGACGTATGTATATACATGTGTATGGGGGTGGGTTGGGCCATTTCTTTCGTCTGTTTCCTTGCGCTACCTCGCAAACGCGGGAGACTGCGACAAAGCCAAAAAAAAAAAAAAATATATATACATATATATATATATGTATATATATATATATATATATATATATATATATATATATATATATATATATATATATATATATATTATATATATATATATATATATATATAATATACGAACAAAGTGCATATGAACGCGCACCTTCATAGAACATACAAACCTCCAAGAGCCAGGAGCGAACCCAGAACCCGAGCCTAGATAGATAGACAGATATATTCACCAGGTAGTACGAATGATTTAGCGAGCAAATGCTCTATCATTACATTTCGACCGTATTCAACCATAGCAAGTCTGAACCTAATCTCCAGCAAGTGTTACCAGTTCCGAGTTCCCTGCATTACCGGGAGAGAGCAGTGTGTGGTAGCGAACATCGCTGGCAACGCGTCGCTGTACCCTGATGAGATCGAGCACGCTTCACATCGAGTGAGTAGAATGCTTTGCATTTTTAAGAAGGCATTGAACTCTACGGGCGTCGACGATGCCGAAGACCTAGAGAAACTCCTGGTGGGTGACCTGTCGAAGTGAGGTGAACTCCTTTTTTTCAGCTGACGATCTACGGCAAACAACTCTGATACTTTCTTGACTTTAAGTCGCGTAAGGATAGTAACAGCATACTGGACTGGTTGTAGAATCAGGGCAGTGGGATGAGGGAACCAGTTATTCTTACTGGCTCAGCAACTGTCGGCATCCCCATGGAGCTGACCTGAGATCTTATTTGTGCACTAACAATCAACCGTTGACCTGGTTTCATGTGTGCAACAGCTTGTTCAGTATTCACGACGCGAATAAACGTCAAATATATTACGTCATGCAAGATCTCTGGGTGATTAGATAAACGAAGGTGTTTCAGTAGCTCTAGTGAATTTTATGCCTGTCATGTGTATCATGTAGCGGGTGAAGGTGAGAACTGGTCAAGGGAGGAGCCAGCTGGTGCAAGACGCTCCCAGCAGGTGGCTTCCATAACACAGGTGCTTAAGGACTGTTATCTGTGTTGTACAGCTGGTCGTTCACCCGACCAGAGGAGGGATCTACCGCAAGACCATTCCACCATACGACCACCAGTCCCTCTCACCATACGACCATCAGACCCTCCCACCATACGACCATCAGACCCTCCCACCATACGACCACCAGTCCCTCTCACCATACGACCATCAGACCCTCCCACCATACGACCATCAGACCCTCCCACCATACGACCATCAGACCCTCCCACCATACGGCCATCAGACCCTCCCACCATACGGCCATCAGACCCTCCCACCATACGACCATCAGACCCTCCCACCATACGGCCACCAGTCCCTCCCACCATACGGCCATCAGACCCTCCCACCATACGACCATCAGACCCTCCCACCATACGATCATCAGACCCTCCCACCATACGACCACCAGTCCCTCCCACCATATGACCATCAGACCCTCCCACCATACGACCATCAGACCCTCCCACCATACGACCATCAGACCCTCCCACCAAACCCTACCACAATCCGGCTCAAGATCACACTAGTGATCATCTTCCAGCTATGATCATGCGTCATAAGAGGTGAATCTAAATTTCATAGATAATTCCTTTTTTTTTTTCTTTTTATACATTTCACAGACGCAAAATTATTTCATTGATGACCAGATCATAGATTTAATGAAATACATTTTCCTACGTCATTTGAAGGACAAACCTGTCTCTATTGTCATTTCATTCAAGAAAGCCCGACATCGCATAACAGATGGGGGGTGTATGTTCCGTGAGAGACATCACAAATTTTTCTTTTTTTCATTTTTCTGTAACACAAAAATCTCTTCCTCTTCCTGGTTTCTGTAGAATGCAGCTCCTGACAGTTCGTCTGGTGAGCTTACCTGGCCAGTACAGGAGGAAGGACAGGAGTAAAGTGATCTGCACTTTGTGATCTTTTGTAAGAATCATTTATCCTCATGTTTGTTTATGTACGTACTCATATACGGAGGTAGACACTGACTCAGGCACAGACAGACAGATATAGACAGACGATAGACAGACAGACAGACAGACAGACAGACAGACAGATATTCTAGCTTGTGTGTGTGTGTGTGTGTGTGTGTGTGTGTGTGTGTGTGTGTGTGTGTGTGTGTATGTGTGTGTGTGTACATACATACACAGGAGTCGAGATATGGTACATACATACAAGCTTCGTTGAGTGTCGGGGTAACACAAGTGTAAAACCAGTCTACTCATAACACACGAAGGTTACAAAAAGTGATTATAAAAGTCAGTCAAGACGTCCATAAAAGTTGATTCTGGACACCGTCGAATAGCGAAGATGTGGAGGAGAGAAGAAAACAGGGCCACCTGTGATCACCAGTGTGAGACAAACACGTTGCAAGAGTCGTGGGTTGTACGTATATGGGTGCACCGTTCAATATGGGAGGCAAAACAGAGGTTAATCCGCGTGTCAAAACTTGGCCGTAGGTACTGTTAATGAGACGCTGAGAACGACACTTACGACCCAAGGAGGTTCACGCTACACTGGTACCTTACCTCACGCTACACTGGTACCCTGCCTCACGCTACACTGGTACCATACCTCACGCTGCACTGGTACCCTACTCACGCTACACTGGTACCTTACCTCACGCTACACAGGTACTTTACCTCACGCTACACAGGTACTTTACCTCACGCTACACTGGTACCCTGCCTCACGCTACACTGGTACCCTACCTCACGCTGCACTGGTACCCTACTCACGCTACACTGGTACCCGACCTCACGCTACACTGGTACCTTACCTCACGCTACACAGGTACTTTACCTCACGCTACATGGTACCCTACCTCACGCTGCACTGGTACCCTACCTCACGCTACACAGGTACTTTACCTCACGCTACACTGGTACCCTGCCTCACGCTACACTGGTACCTTACCTCACGCTACACTGGTACCTAACCTCACGCTACACTGGTACCTTACTTCACGCTACACTGGTACCCGACCTCACGCTACACTGGTACCTAACCTCACGCTACACTAGTACCTTTCCTCACGCTACACTGGTACCTTACCTCACGCTACACTGGTACCTTACCTCACGCTACACAGGTACTTTACCTCACGCTACACTGGTACCATACCTCACGCTGCACTGGTACCCTACCTCACGCTACATGGTACCCTACCTCACGCTACACAGGTACTTTACCTCACGCTACACAGGTACTTTACCTCACGCTACACAGGTACTTTACCTCACGCTACACTGGTACCCTACCACACGCTACACTGGTACCCTACCTCACGCTGCACTGGTACCCTACCACACGCTACACTGGTACCCGACCTCACGCTACACTGGTACCCTACCACACGCTACACTGGTACCCGACCTCACGCTACACTGGTACCCTACCTCACGCTACACTAGTACCTTTCCTCACGCTACACTGGTACCCGACCTCACGCTACACTGGTACCCGACCTCACGCTACACTGGTACCCTACCACACGCTACACTGGTACCCTACCACACGCTACACTGGTACCCTACCACACGCTACACTGGTACCCGACCTCACGCTACACTGGTACCCGACCTCACGCTACACTGGTACCCTACCACACGCTACACTGGTACCCTACCACACGCTACACTGGTACCCTACCACACGCTACACTGGTACCCTGCCTCACGCTACACTGGTACCCTACCACACGCTACACTGGTACCCTACCACACGCTACACTGGTACCCGACCTCACGCTACACTGGTACCCTACCACACGCTACACTGGTACCTACCTCACGCTACACTGGTACCCTACCACACGCTACACTGGTACCCTACCACACGCTACACTGGTACCCTACCACACGCTACACTGGTACCCTACCACACGCTACACTGGTACCCTACTTCACGCTACACTGGTACCCTGCCTCACGCTACACTGGTACCTTACCTCACGCTACACTAGTACCTTTCCTCACGCTACACTAGTACCTTTCCTCACGCTACACTGGTACCCGACCTCACGCTACACTAGTACCTTTCCTCACGCTACACTGGTACCTAACCTCACGCTACACTAGTACCTTTCCTCACGCTACACTGGTACCCGACCTCACGCTACACTGGTACCTTACCTCACGCTACACAGGTACTTTACCTCACGCTACACAGGTACTTTACCTCACGCTACACAGGTACTTTACCTCACGCTACACTGGTACCTTACCTCACGCTACACTGGTACCCTGCCTCACGCTACACTGGTACCTTACCTCACGCTACACAGGTACTTTACCTCACGCTACATGGTACCCTACCTCACGCTGCACTGGTACCCTACCTCACGCTACACAGGTACTTTACCTCACGCTACACTGGTACCTACCTCACGCTACACAGGTACTTTACCTCACGCTACACAGGTACTTTACCTCACGCTACACTGGTACCCTACCACACGCTACACTGGTACCATACCTCACGCTGCACTGGTACCCTACCACACGCTACACTGGTACCCTGCCTCACGCTACACTGGTACCCTGCCTCACGCTACACTGGTACCCTGCCTCACGCTACACTGGTACCCTGCCTCACGCTACACTGGTACCATACCTCACGCTGCACTGGTACCCTACCTCACGCTGCACTGGTACCCTACTCACGCTACACTGGTACCTACCTCACGCTACACAGGTACTTTACCTCACGCTACACTGGTACCTACCTCACGCTACACAGGTACTTTACCTCACGCTACACTAGTACCTTTCCTCACGCTACACAGGTACTTTACCTCACGCTACACAGGTACTTTACCTCACGCTACACTGGTACCATACCTCACGCTGCACTGGTACCCTACCTCACGCTACATGGTACCCTACCTCACGCTGCACTGGTACCCTACCACACGCTACACTGGTACCCTGCCTCACGCTACACTGGTACCTACCTCACGCTACATGGTACCCTACCTCACGCTACACAGGTACTTTACCTCACGCTACACTGGTACCCTGCCTCACGCTACACTGGTACCTTACCTCACGCTACACTGGTACCCGACCTCACGCTACACTGGTACCCGACCTCACGCTACACTGGTACCTTACCTCACGCTACACAGGTACTTTACCTCACGCTACACTAGTACCTTTCCTCACGCTACACTGGTACCTACTCACGCTACACTGGTACCATACCTCACGCTGCACTGGTACCCTACTCACGCTACACTGGTACCTACCTCACGCTACACAGGTACTTTACCTCACGCTACACAGGTACTTTACCTCACGCTACACTGGTACCTACCTCACGCTACACAGGTACTTTACCTCACGCTACACTAGTACCTTTCCTCACGCTACACTGGTACCCTACCACACGCTACACTGGTACCCTACCACACGCTACACTGGTACCCTACCACACGCTACACTGGTACCCTACCACACGCTACACTGGTACCCTACCACACGCTACACTGGTACCCTACCACACGCTACACTGGTACCCTACCACACGCTACACTGGTACCCTACTCACGCTACACTGGTACCCGACCTCACGCTACACTGGTACCTTACCTCACGCTACACAGGTACTTTACCTCACGCTACACTGGTACCCTACTCACGCTACACTGGTACCTACCTCACGCTACACTAGTACCTTTCCTCACGCTACACTAGTACCTTTCCTCACGCTACACTAGTACCTTTCCTCACGCTACACTAGTACCTTTCCTCACGCTACATGGTACCCTACCTCACGCTACATGGTACCCTACCTCACGCTGCACTGGTACCCTACCTCACGCTACTCTGGTGCCCTACCTCACGCTACACTAGTACCTTTCCTCACGCTACACTAGTACCTTTCCTCACGCTACACTGATACCCTGCCTGACGCTACACTGGTACCCTACCTCACGCTACACTGGTAACCCTACCTCACGCTACACTGGTACCCGACCTCACGCTACACTGGTACCTTACCTTACGCTACACAGGTACTTTACCTCACGCTACACTGGTACCATACCTCACGCTGCATGGTACCCTACCTCACGCTACACTGGTACCTACCTCACGCTACACTGGTAACCCTACCTCACGCTACATGTACCTACCTCACGCTACACTGGTACCTGCCTCACGCTACACTGGTACCTTACCTCACGCTACACAGGTACTTTACCTCACGCTACACTGGTACCCTACCTCACGCTACACTGGTACCCTACCTCACGCTACACTGGTACCCTACCTCACGCTACACTGGTACCCTGCCTCACGCTACACTGGTACCCTGCCTCACGCTACACTGGTACCTTACCTCACGCTACTCAGGTACTTTACCTCACGCTACACTGGTACCATACCTCACGCTGCACTGGTACCCTACCTCACGCTACACTGGTACCTACCTCACGTACACTGGTACCCACCTCACGCTACACTGGTACCTTACCTCACGCTACACTGGTACCCTGCCTCACGCTACACTGGTACCTTACCTCACGCTACACAGGTACTTTACCTCACGCTACACTGGTACCTTACCTCACGCTACACTGGTACCCTGCCTCACGCTACACTGGTACCCTACCTCACGCTACACTGGTACCCTACCTCACGCTACACTGGTACCCTGCCTCACGCTACACTGGTACCTTACCTCACGCTACACAGGTACTTTACCCCACGCTACACTGGTACCATACCTCACGCTGCACTGGTACCCTACTTCACGCTACACTGGTACCTTATCTCACGCTACACTGGTACCCTACCTCACACTACACTGGAACCTTACCTCACGCTACACTTATACCTTACCTCACGCTACACTGGTACCTTACCTTACGCTACACAGGTACTCTACCTCACGCTACATTGGTACCATACCTCACGCTGCACTGGTACCCGACCTCACGCTACACGGGTGCCTTATCTCACGCTACACTGGTACCCGACCTCACGCTACACTGGTACCCTACCTCACGCTACACTGGTACCTAACCTCACGCTACACTGGTACCCTACTTCACGCTACACTGGTACCCTGCCTCACGCTACACTGGTACCTAACCTCACGCTACACTGGTACCCTACCTCACGCTGCACTGCAAGCCTACATCACGCTACTCATATATATATATATATATATATAATATATATATATAATATATATATATATATATATATATATATATATATATATATATATATATATATATAATATATATATTATATATATATATATATATATATATATATTGAGTATTCCTGGCGAATTATATGGGAGGGTATTGATTGAGAGGGTGAAGGCATGTACAGAGCATCAGATTGGGGAAGAGCAGTGTGGTTTCAGAAGTGGTAGAGGATGTGTGGATCAGGTGTTTGCTTTGAAGAATGTATGTGAGAAATACTTAGAAAAGCAAATGGATTTGTATGTAGCATTTATGGATCTTT